>NW_019154108.1:17547105-17547399 GCF_002288905.1 Enhydra lutris kenyoni | reverse complement strand
CAGCCAGCTACCCCGGCTAGCTGGAGACCCCCAGCCAGCTACCACGGCTAGCTGGAGACCCCCAGCCAGTTATCACGGAGACCCCCAGCCAGCTACCATGGAGACCCCCAGCCAGCTACCACGGCTAGCTGGAGACCCCCAGCCAGCTACCCCGGCTAGCTGGAGACCCCCAGCCAGCTACCACGGAGACCCCCAGCCAGCTACCACGGCTAGCTGGAGACCCCCAGCCAGCTACCCCGGCTAGCTAGAGACCCCCAGCCAGCTACCACGGCTAGCTGGAGACCCCCAGCCAGC
>NW_019154108.1:16786215-16915736 GCF_002288905.1 Enhydra lutris kenyoni | reverse complement strand
CTCAGTGCACTAACTCTGATAACAAGACTATCACCCCAATGAATATTTACCTAATATGGGCTAGGCAAGGGGCACCTGGGTGGCTCAGTGGGTTAAAGCCTCTGCCTTCGGCTCAGGTCACGATCCCAGAGTCCCGGGATCGAGCCCCGCATCGGGTTCTCTGCACAGCAGGAAGCCTGCTTCCTCCTATCTGTCTGCCTCTCTTCCTACTTGTGATCTGTCTGTCAAATAAATAAATAAAATCTTTAAAAAAAAAAAAACAACAAAAAATTCTTTTGGTTTACACAGTGACACATAACTGAGATGAAACTGAACTCAGTGCACTAACTCTGATAACAAGACTATCACCCCAATGAATATTTACCTAATATGGGCTAGGCAAAAAAACTCCAATAAATGAAATAATGATAAATAATTCTATCATGAGCATAATTCAGTAGTAAAGCAAGTATATACCAGTGTTTTCAAATGTTTTTTGCTTTTGCAACCTCTAAAAAAATTCTGGAAAACAATTTTGCATATATTTGTTATGACAAAAGATTTTGTATACATTTAAGTAGTTTAACTATTTTCTGGGAGTCCAGGATGCTGGAGGAATAGGAGACATTAATTTCGTCTGATCCCAGGAATTCAGCTAGATAGCTGTCAAGTCATTCTGAACACCTGTGAACTCAACCAGAGATCTAAGAAAAGAATAGTTACAACTCTACAAATAGAAAAGCGACCACTTTCTCTCTGCAAGATAGGAGGTGCAGAGAAGTGATTCCAAGCACTATATGGGAAAATAAACCATGGAGGTAGGGAGCCTCCAATAAGCCAGTACCAGCAAATGATATAGCACTGGAGTGCAAAATCAGAACATTTAGAACTCTACTCCAGTGAAGGCCATCACTCAGGTGGCTAAGCAGGGGTTGAACACTAGCTGGGACATTGTGCTCTCAGGATCCTCCAGGTCACAGGAAGATGGGGGGTACCTGAGTGCGGAGACCTCCCAGGCAACAGAGTTGGGAAGCCAGCTGCAAACAGTGAGCCCAAGAGTGGGCTCTCAAGTCGGGGTTGCCATAAACAACAAACCACAGCACAGTCAAGCCACGGCTCTTGAACAGGGGCCCAGAAAGTGGCAGAAACGACAAGACACCCACCCCCGCCCCCTGCTGGGAGGAGTGGCACAAGAGTGTGCCACAGGAGTTTACAGGGTTTGGAGATTCCAAATGGGGTTATATGCCTGAGACAGAAACACCTGGTCACAGGCTGGATGACCATCAACAGCAGCCAGAGACCAGGGAGACAGGAATGATTGACTGCTTTTCTCTGAGGGCTCACTGAGGAGTAGGGGCCTGAGCTTTCAATTTTCCTCCAAGGACTGAGAGGCCGCCATTTTCATTCTCATCCTCTAAAGCTGTGCGGAAAGCCTTGAGGGAACAAAGGACACATAGACCAAACTGGAGCAGATTACTTACCCTGGCCCCTTGGCAAGGGCTGTACAATTCTGCCTCAGGCAAATACAATTGAGAATCAATGGTAACAGGTCCCTCCCCTAGAAGATCAGCAAGAACATCCAGCCAAGACCAAGTTTACCCATCAGTGACAACTGCAAAACTCTACTGATAGAGGAATAGAGCACATAAAATTCATGGCGTTTTCCCCATGATTTTTTAGTCTTTCCTTTAATTTAAAATTTTTTTTCCTTTTTTCATCAATTTCTTATAAACTATTTAAAAAATCTTTTTGAATTTTCAATTTGACACACTGTCTACAGTCATATTTAATCTTCTTTCTGTATATATATATATTTTTCTTAACAGTCTTGGGATGCAGTTTCTTCCAACAGACCAAAATACACCCGAAATCTAGTGTACGGCCCTGTTCTATTCATCAGTTTGATCAAATTCTCTTTTTGTTCATTTTTTTTTTTTTTTTTACTTTTTCTTTGTTTTGATTTTTGGTTTTCTAAAGTTTTTTTTTTTAACTTTTATCCTTACAGTTACATTCTATCCTTTTAATGTATTCAATTTTATTTTTGCATATGTAACTTTTGCTTTCTTTAAAATTTTCAGACATAGTTTCTTTTAACAAAATGACCAAAATATACGTGGGAGAGAGTGTACTGCTCTGTTCTGTTAACTGTCTGCTTATAACTCTGCTTTCTTTTGATTTGGGTTTTTTTTTCTTTTGTTTCCTCCTTTTGTGTAATTTCCATTTTTACAGTTACATTCTATCCTTTCATTGTATTTAATTTTATTTCTGTACATATGTGTTTTTCGTCCCTTACAATACTGGGATCTAGTTTTCTAAAAAAAAAAAAAAAACAGACCAAAATACACACATAATCCAGTGTATTGCTCTATTCTGTTCATTTGTACTTTTATATTCTCTTTTTCCTTCCTTTAAATTTTTTCTTATTGGTTTTGGGTCTCTTCTGATTTGTTTATTGTATATTTCCCTAGAATTATTACTGCCATTGAGTATTTGATTCTCTCATTCATCTATTATTCTCTGGACAGAATGACAAAACAGAAAAAATCACCTCAAAAAAGAGAACAAAGGCAGTACTGACTGCCAGGAACCAAATCAGTATAAGTAAGATATCAGAACTAGAAAACAGATCATTGATTATAAAGATACTAGCGGGGCTTCAAAAAGCATAGAATACGCTAGAGAATCCCTTTCTAGAGAAAGAAAAGAACTAAAATCTAATCAAGTCGAAATCAAAAAGGCTATTAGTGACATGCAATAAAAAATGGAGGCTCTAATTGCTGGATAAATGAGGGAGAGGACAGAATTAGTGATATAAAAGACAAAATGATGGAGAATAAACAAGCTGAAAAAAGAGAGATAAACAACTACTGGATCACAAGGGAGATAAATCAAGAGATAAATGATAAGTAAAGTGAAAAATATTAGAACAATTGGGATCCCAGAAGAGTAAAGAGAGAGAGGGGGGCAGAACGTATACTGAAGCAAATTATAATGGAGAACTTCCCTAATTTGGGGAGGAAATGGGCATCAAAATCCAGAAGGCACAGAAAACACCCTTCAAAATCTATAAAAATGAGTCAACACCCCAACATATAATAATGAAACTTGCAAGTCTCAGAGATAAAGCTAAAATCCCAAAAGTAGTTCAGAACAAGAGGTCTGTTACCTAAAACAGTAGAAACATTAGACTGGCAGCAGATCTATCCACAGAGACCTGGCAGACCAGAAAGGAAGGGCAGGATATATTCATGGTGCTAAATGAGAAAATTATGCAGCCAAGAATTCTTTATCCAGCTAGGAAGTCATTCAAACAGAAGGAGTGATAAAAACCTTCCAGGACAAATAGAAACTAAAAGATTTTGTGATCACCAAACAACCCTGCAAGAAATATAAAAGGGGTTCTTTAGGCAAAGGGAGAGCCCACAAGTAACAGACCAGAAAGGAACAGAGACAATAGACAGTAACAGTCACTTGACAGGTAGGACAATGGCACTAAATTCAAATCTTTCAGTAGTTACTCTGAATGGAAATGGACCAAATGCCCCACTCAAAAGACACAGGGTATCAGATTGGATAAAAAAGCAAGACTCATCAATATGCTGTCTGCAAGAACTCATTTTAGATCCACAGACATCTGCAGCTTGAAAGGGAGGGGGTGGAAAACCATGAATCACGCTAATGGACGTCAAAAGAAAGCTGGGGTAACATTCCTTATACTGGACAAATTAGATTTTAAACCAAGGACCAATAAGAGATGAGGAGGGACTGTGTATCATAATTAAAGGGTCTATCCAACAAGAAGATCTAGCAATTGTAAATTTTTATGCCCCTAACTTGGGAGCAGCCAATTATATAAGCTAGTTAATAACAAAATTAAAGAAACACATTGATAAGAATACAGTTACGGGAGGGGACTTTAACACTCCCCTCACTGCAACAGACAGATCACCTTAGCCGAAGATCAACAAGGAAATATGGGCTTTGAATGGCACACTGGACCAGATGGACTTCACAGATATATATTCAGAACACTGCATCCTAAAGCAACAGAATACACATTCTTCTCGAGTGAACATGGAACACTCTCCAGAATAGAGCACATACTAGCACACACAAATCAGGTCTCAACTGGTACCAAAAGATTGGGATTATTCCTAGCATACTTTCAGACCACTGTGTTTTGAAACTTGAACTCAGTCATAACAGGAAATTTGGAAAGAACTCAAATACAAGGAGGCTAAAAAGCATCCTACTAAAGAATGAATGGGTCAACCAGGAACTTCAAAAGAAGAATTTTCAAAATTTCATGGAAACAAATGAAAATGAAAACACAACTTTTCAAAACCTTTGGGATGCAGCAAAGGCGGTCCTAAGAGGGAAGTATATAGCGACACAAGCCTTTCCCAAGAAACAGGAAAGGTCTCAAATACACAACCTAACCTTACACCTAAAGGAGCTAGAGAAAGAACAGCAAATAAAGCCTAAGCCAAGCAGGAGAAGAGAATTAATAAAGATTAGAGCAGAAATCAATGAAATAGAAACCAAAAGAACAGCAGAACAGATGAACAACACTAGGAGCTGGTTCTCTGAAAGAATCAATAAGATCGATAAACCCTGGCCAGATTATCAAGAAGGAAAAGGGAAAGGACCCAAATAAGTAGCATCACAAGTGAAAGACGAGAAATCACAACCAACACCAAAGAAATATAAACAATGATAAGAACATATTATGAGCAACTATACATATGCCAACAGATTACACAATCTGGAAGAAATGGATGTATTCCTAGAGATGTATAAACTACCAAAATTGAACCAGGAAGAAAGAGGAAACCTGAACAGACCCATAACCAGGAAGAAAATTGAAGCAGTAATCAAAAATCTCCCCACAAACAAGAGCCCAGGGCTGGATGGCTTCCCAGGGGAATTCTTCTGAACATTTAAAGAAGAATTAATACCTGTTTCTCTGAAGCTCTTTCAAAAAATAGAAATGGAAGAAAAAATTCCAAACCCTTTCTATGAGGTCAGCATTACCTTGATCCTAAAACCAGATAAGGACCCCACCAACAAGGAGAACTACAGATCAATATCCTTGATGAACATGGATGCAAAAATTATCATCATGAAGCCAAGAGTACTTTAAAAGGATTATTCAACACAAAGAAGTGGGATTTATTCCTGGGCAGCAAGGGTAGTTCCACATTCGCAAATCAATCAATGCGATACACGACGCTAATGAAAGAAAAGGACAAGAACCATATGATTCTATCAATGCACATGGGAAAAGCATTTGACAAAGCACAGCATCCTTCCTCGATGAAAATTTTTCACAGTGGAGGGACAGAGGGAACATATCTCAGTATCATAAAAGCCATTTATGGAAAGCACACAGCAAATATCATTCTCCATGGGGATAAACTGAGAGCCTTCCCCCTAAGGTCAGGAACATGGCAAGGATGTCCACTATCACCACTGCTGTTCCACATAGCACTGGAAGCCCTAGCCTCAGCAATCAGACAACAAAAAAGAAATAAAAGGCATCCGAATTGGCAAGAAGTCAAATGCTCACTCTTCACACATGACATGATACTCTACGTGGAAAACCCAGAAGACTCCACCCCAAAATTGCTAGAACTCATACACGAATTCAGCAAAGTGGCAGGATATAAAAATCAATGCACAGTTAACCGCATTTCTGTACACTAACAATGCGATAGAAGAAAGAGAAATTAAGGAGTCGATCCCATTTACACTTGCACCCAAAACCAAAAGATACCTAGGAATAAACCCAACCAAAGATGCAAAGGATCTGTCCTCAGAAAACTACAGAACACTCATGGAAGAAATTGAGGAAGACACAAAGAAATGGAAAAACGTTCCATGCTCGTGGACTGGAAGAACAAACATTCTTAAAATGTCTAGGCTACCTAAAGCAAACTACACGTATTCGATGCAATCCCTATCAAAGTACCACCAACTTTTTTTCACAGAGCTGGAACAAATAATCCTAAAACTTATACGGGACTAGAAAAGACCCCAAATACCCAAAGGAATGTAGAAAAAGAAAACCAAAACTGGTGGCATCACAATTCCAGACTTCAAACTCTACTTCAAAGCTCTGATTATCAAGATAGTATGGTACTGGCACAAAAACTGACACAGATCAATGGAACAGAATAGAGAACCCAGAAATAGACTTTGAACTTTACACTCAACTAATCCTCGACAAAGCAGGAAAGAAAATCCAATGGAAAAAGGACAGTCTCTTCAACAAACTGTGTTGGGAAAATTGGACAGCCACATACGGAAGAATGAAAGTGGACCATTTGCTTACACTATACACAAAGGCAGACTCAAAATGGATGAAAGACCTAAATGCGAGTCAGGAATCCATCAAAATCCTGGAGGAGAACACAGGCAGCAACCACTTCAACCTCGGTCTCAGCAACTTCTTGCTAGACCCATCTCCAAAGGCAAGAATGAACTCATGGGACTTCATCAAGATAAAAAGCTTTTGCACAGCCAAGGAAATAGTCGACAAAACCAAAAGACAACTGACAGGATGAGACATGTATCAGATAAAGGGCTAGTATCCAAAATCTATAAAGAGCTCACCAAACTCAATACCCAAGGAACAAATAATCCAATCAAGAAATGGGCAGAAGTCGTGAGCAGACATGTGTCTCTAAAGAAGACACACAAGTAGCCCACAGACACATGAAAAAATGTTCAGTATTGCTCAGCATCAGGGAAATACAAATCAAAAACACAATGAGATACATCTCACACTGGTCAGAATGGCTAAAATTATCAAGTCAGGAAACGACAGATGCTGGTAAGAATGTGGAGAAAGGGAAACCTCTTGCACTCCTGGTCGGAATGCAAGCTGGTGCAACCACTCTGGAAAACAGTATGGAGGTTCTCCAAAAAGCTGAAAAGTGGAAAATGGAGCTATGACCCAGCAAATGCACTATGAGGTATCTACCCTGAAGATACAAATGTAGTGATCTAAGGGAGCACCTGCATCCCAATGTCTAGAGCAATAATGTCCATCACAGCCAAACTGTGATGGACTAGATGGAAAGAGACTAGATGTCCATCGACAGCTGAATGGATAAAGAAGATGTGGTATATATACAATGGGAAACTACTCAGCCATTAAAAAAAAAACGAAATGATGCCATTTGCAACAATGTGGATGGAACTAGAGGGTATTATGCTAAGTGAAATAAGTCAATCATAGAAAGATAATTATCATATGATCTCACTCATATGTGGAATTTAAGAAACAAAACAGGATCTTCGGGGAAGGAGGAAAAAATAAAACAAGATGAAGCCTGAGAGGGAGACAAAGCACAGGAAACTCTTAATCATGGGAAATAAAATGAAGTCTGCTAGAGTGGAGGGGGTCAAGGGATGAGGTAACTGGTTAATGAGCATTAAGGAGGGCACATGATGTAAGAAGTACTGGGTATTATATACAACTGATGAATCACAGAACTGTACCTCAGAAACCAGTAATATATTATATGTTAATTTAAAAAATAAATGTAATTTCTGGTACTTTGTAATTATTTTTTCAAATAAAATAACATTGTTTTAAATGTGGCTATTAAATGCCATAGCAATATGATAGCCACCATCATTCATTAGTGAATATACAAACTAACAGTTTTCTAACAGTTGGAAATTTTATATCATTTTGGGTTTTTTCTTCTATTTTGTTTTCTTGAATTTGTATTTCCACTCTACTTATATTACAGAATTTATTCTATTTTTATGTTTGAACATCAATAATGGATTTTCCTATCATACTTCCTAGCCATTTAATGAATATAAGTTAAAATTTAAATACAAAAACTCTCCTTATCATAAAGTTGTAAATATTTAAAATTTCTTCTGCATTGGATTATCATTTCAGTTACTGAAATACAATATATTAACACATCATAAATATGTGATAAAGTTTGATAAATATTAAACATAAAAGTAAAATGCCATTTCGAACTTGAAAATAAATTTAATTTTAATTTTTTATTTTTTTAAATATTTTATTTTATTTATTTTTTAAAGATTTTAGTTATTTATTTGACAGAGAGAGAGACAGGGAGAGAGGGAATATAAGCAGAGGGAGTGGGAGAAGGAGAAACAGCCTTCCTGCTGAACAGGGACCTAGATGCAGGGCTGATCTCACCTAGGATCATGACTTGAGCTGAAGGTAGACACTTAACAACTGAGCCACCCAGGTGGCCCATAAATTTAATTTTTAAATTTAAATAGATGGAGCTTTTTTTCTCCCACTTAGCTCATATATCCACTGATAAATGTTATATTATTGCTGGAAAGATGGGCATCACATTTGGTAGAATATTATGACAATGAAGACAATGAAGAAGCACTGATACCACTATTTTTATCCTATAGATGTAAGTGCTGAGAAATTCTTTTCACATAAATAAATAGATCAGAATGAAAGTCTATTGTAGTAAAATCAATTTTCTGAATTCCTTCTATGGGTTTTCCAAAAACTGCATATGGATCTGTTGTTTAAAATTAGTTTTGGGGCGCCTGGGTGGCTCAGTGGGTTAAGCCTCTGCCTTCGGCTCAGGTCATGGTCTCAGGGTCCTGGGATTGAGCCCTGCATCGGGCTCTCTGCTCGGCAGGGAGCCTGCTTCCCCCCCCACCCTGCCTGCCTCTCTGCCTACTTGTTCTCTCTCTCTGTCAAATAAAATAAATAAAATCTTTAAAAATAAAATAAAATAAAATAAAATTCGTTTTAATATATATAAGCTCACAACTCTTCCTTCAATTCATTGAAAATAATAATGAAAACAATTTGACTTCAAGAGCATTTGTTATCCTGTTAATTAAACTTACTTTCTTAGTGTCCACACCAACAATTTGAGTATTTCAGACTATCCCTTTGCGGGTTATGCAGATAAAGCACTGTAAAGAAAATCAGATTTGGCAAAGACCAAGCTTTCTTTTGTAAAATCAGGGAAAGGCTATATGAAATGACCTGCATGACTGCTGGCAATTACTAAAGCAAATCAATTTCAGGATTTAGTATAAATTGAAGAACTGGAAATGGATTCCCTTAATGGATAATAAATAAAGGACTTTTTTCCAGCACTGTTCTTTACTGAATCAATATGACAAAATACTAATTTGTATACAGATGATATTTCAAGAGAATTATCGAGTCTTTACTGAAGGATTTCCATTTGCTAATTCTGATAGCCTAATTAATCATTTCATACAATTGGAAAGTGAATGCCATTATTTAAAGCCACTTAATTAAATTTATCTATCTAAATCCACCTTTAGCTGAATTATGACTTATCACAGTTCTTTCTCATTTCTGCAAAGCAACAGGTCATATATACTATTAAGACTGGAGTTATTAGGGGCACCTGGGTGGCTTAGTAGATTAAGGGACTGCCTTCAGCTAAGGTCAGGACCCAGGAGTCCTGGGATCGAGCCCTGCATTGGGCTCTCTGCTCGGCAGGGAAGTCTGTTTTTCCCCCTCTCCCCTGCTCATGCTGTCTCTCTCTCAAATAAATAAATAAATAAATAAATAAATAAATAAATAAATAACTTCTTTAAAAAGAAAAAAAGACTGGAGTTATTATAAACACGTATAAAGAAAATATCTGACTACCCAAGATTAAGAATATTAGCTTAACTGCATTTTCAGGGTTTTTTTGTTTGTTTTTTTGCAAACATGAGTACAAGAATGAACCATAAAAAGTAAAACCGCTTGGGTTACTTATTCCAGAAATACAGCTTTCAAAGAACTACAGTTATGCAACTACCTCATTTCTTTCTAAAGTGCAAGGCACCTAGCTAAAGATAGAATGCATTTAGGATGAATATAGCATCAATATTCCAATCAGATATAAAAAGAGAGGAAACACAGGTTTCTAACAAAAAAAGTATTGAGAAATCAAGGTGTGTTTTACTCTTTGCTAATTCCTTAAGATCTATAAACTTTATCTTTGTTGCAAAATTTCCCCAATATTCCTAATTTTATTGATTTCATAGAAACATACCAACTAAAAAAAAAAAATTAAGTTCTTAACTCAAATTCCCTCAAAGCCAGGGTTTTATATGCTTCCTTCCTACTCTATATTCTGGGACTATTCAGTATTCTTCAAATTAGGGCAGAAAAGCCACCATTGACAAAAAGACTCTTAAAATGATTAACAAAAAATTAACAAAATGCATCCCAGAATCGTACTGAGAAAGAGCAAAGATAAAGTATATAAAACAATGAACATAAGGAAATGAACAACTGGCTACTAAAATGCAATTTTTAAAAACAGTGATTTTATTTAAATATTTAAATAGAAGATTTGGACAAGTGGTAAATTTCCTATTTTCCTGAAGAAAAAGAACACATTCAACTGAACCAAAAAAAAAACAAAACAAAACAAAAAAAAAAACAAACTTATCTAATTTCTTATCCCAAAATCAGAGTTTGGACTCATAAAGACATATAGACAAATTTACCATCTAAGCAACTAAAGCCTACTTTCTAGCTGCATCTCTCTGAAAACAAAACATGCATTGAAGGTTTAGTCCAAGACAGTGACTTAGGAGACTCCTGAATTCACCTCTTCCCACAGGTACGCTGAATGTACAGCTACTTACAGAATAATTTCCCTCTGCAAAAAAAAAAAAAAAAAAAAAAAAAAAAAAAATCCAGAAACTAGCTCAGTGACTTTGAAAGGGCAGACAAATGAGAAGATGTCCACATCATCCCTACTGAAATGATCAGGAAAGACTGGGATATGTTCTTGCCATAAGCCCCTTAGCAAAGTGCCAGACAATCAGAAGGGAACTCTCAACTCCCAGCTTCTCCCAGAGTAGAGGGGGGTTGATCCTCACCTCTAAGGAGAAGCAGAAACAGAGTAACAGTGGGGGACTTCAGTAACCAGTTTCAACACTGCACAGATAATCCAGACAGAATAGCAGTAAGCAAACACTGGATTTAAACTGTAAATTAGACCAGATGAACCTAAAAGGCATTTACAGAACATTCAGTCTACCAAGAGCAGAACATACATTCTTCTCAGGCATACAGGGAACATTCTCCAGGATAGATCATATGTTAGATCAATAAACAAGTCTGAGTAAGTTTAAGAAGGCTGAAATCATATCAAGCATCTTTTCCAACCACAATAGTATGAAACTACAAACTCTATGTCTCAACCTGTATAGCCATCCTGAACTATATTCAATTCCCTGAATCAGTCATACTTTTCTTACCTCTGAACCTTAAGACCAGCTGGCCTTCTGCCTGAACATTTCCTTCCTAAGTATGCCAAAATCATCTCTTCCCCCAACCCCAACATTCATATTCACATTATCTCCCTTGTTCCCTGACATTTACCCTCTTAAATAACTCTTTTCAGAAACATTACTAACCATAACAACTCTGAGCATACCTAACACATTAAATGATTGACTGTAAGTAGTCTATATCTTTTGGGAAAAGGAATATCAGGTGAATTCAAGGCACAGAACAGAAGAAGGAGTACTAGGGAACTAGGACTTGGGGAGCTAAAAACAAAGAAAAGTTACAATGAACTTTATGTGTTGGGAGTGGAATCAGATACCAGTGTGAATTCACAGTTGTTAAATGTATGCAAATAAACATGGAAATAGATACGTGTATATGCAAGGGTATACACACACACACTCCTCGCTCTTTCCACTGTCAGAATGTAGGAAAAATGATTATTCTAACAATGAGCACAGCTAGCCCTTAGATCTTGTTTTCCAAATACCATGCTCCGATAAAAGGAGTCAGGGCTCTTCAGAAAAGAGACTGATTCCGGGACTGGTACAGGGAAAATACAAGGTGAACCTGGAATATCTTATGATACCAGAAAATAAATTCTCAAAAAAGGATGACACAAGAGCCAGCCTGAAGAAGCTCCAAAAGTTCAAAGCAAGAAAATAAAATGATAGTACTGTACTATAATCCACAGGAACAAAAACCCATCCATAGGTCTATATTGATACAAATAATTGAATAAGTAAATAAGTGTGGGGAAAAGAACAGCTCTCCCTTACAGAAGAACTCTAATTAATAAAAGTAGAAGGAATGAGAGAAATGCAAAATCACCATTAGGCAAACTACCACAGTATTAAACTGATGCAGGTAAGATAAACCTATGGATGCTTAAACCAGTTGGCAAAAGCTTGAGGAACAGTAAGATATTTATCAATACAAAAGGGAAAATAGTAATTCACTGTTACAGAATCTAAGCAGACACACTTATTTAAACAAGTAATCAAGGTAAACATAACCAAAAAAATAAGACATATCAACATTATATACATTATATACCCCCTGAAATAATGTACTCTGAAGGGCACATCATTTCTTTGGTATTCTTGACAAAAGGCATAACATGAATCTACTAATGAAAAAACATCAGAAAAAAATAAGGGTAGAGATATTATACAAAATAACTCATCGAAGTCTAGTATTCATCAAAGTATCAAAGTCATAACTAAGGAGCTGTCACAGACTGAAGAAGAATAAATAATAACTCAATGCACTGTGGGATCCTATACTGGATCCCTGTACAGAAAAAGACACAAGTTGAAAATCTGGTAAAATACTAATTGGGTCTGTGGTTTAGGAAATAGTATTGTACCAACACGTTAAGTTCCTGGTTCTGATAACTGTACCATGGTTAAGTAAGCTGTCAACACTGGGGAAAACTGGGTGAAGAGTATACATTCACTGTACTATTCTTGCAACTTTTTCTTTTAAGATCTTATTTATTTGAGGGGGGCAGAGAAAGAGCTCAGGAGCGGCAGATGGGGTGCAGGAGGGGCAGGAGAGGGAGAGGGACAACCAGACTCCCCACTGAGCACAGACCCTAACAGGGGGCTTGAGCTCAGGACCCTGAGATCATAACCTTAACTGAATAAGATCAGACACTTAGCTGAATGAGTCACCCAGGCACCCCATTCTTGCAACTTTTAAATTTAAAATGATTTCAAAATAAAAAGATTAAATTGTCTAGGATTTGAAAGGCAAACAAATTAAAAAATAAGAAACAATTCAAACACAGACAAGAGAATGATTTAATTTTAACATCATTCCCCATGCTACTTAATTTATGGGAAGTCTAATAACAAATCTTAAATATCAGTGTTACATAGTCAAAGCAAATGTTTTTTAAATGTTTACTATGTGCCGGGCACTGTGCTGTTTATTGACTAGGAATGCAGTGATCAAGAATGCTAAGAGTCACTGCCCTTTGAGAGAAAACAGATTCTTAAAAAGTAATTGTTAAGGAGCAATGTAGGTAATAAAAAAGAAAGCAGAGGATGCTCAGGGAGCATGACAACAGAACTAATCCAGTGTAAAGGTGGTCAAGCAAGTCTTCCTGATGAAATGACACAACTGAGTTATCAAGAAAGAACTGAGGACAGGAAGAACTGGGGCAGGAAGAAGTATGTGAGTGTTGAGAACATGGCTTACTTGAGAAAAATACCTAGGACTGCTGGACCCACACCAAATGAAAGTAATCTAAAATGAAGATAAAGAGAGGCAGGGGGCAGATGAAGGGACTATGTAAGATTTGTAAAAGATAGTAAGCAGAGGATTATTTCATCTGATGTACTTTTACCAAGATTATTTTGAGTTGAGGATGAAGAAACTAAAACGTCCATTTCTGGAAATAAAGCAGATTAGATATGCTGAGGAAACTTCATGGAACAGAACACCTAAAAATGCTGGATAAAACTGAAAAACCATCTCTCTAAATGCATAGCTTAGAAAAAAGAAGCACTTTAAGAAGCCAAAAACCTGGAAAAAACACAAATCCAAGAAAGAATTGAGCACTGAACCAAAACACCAAGAACATGTGCAAACATATGCTGGCTAATTAAGTAAAAAACTATGAAAATTAAACAGTATTAACATGTAAACATAGTAGTAAGTTCAAAACCAAGATAATTATTTAAAAGAAGGACTATGGAGGGGCGCCTGGGTGGCTCAGTTGGTTAAGCAACTGCCTTCGGCTCAGGTCATGATCCCAGAGTCCTGGGATCCAGTCCCACATCAGCCTCCCTGCTCAGCGGGGAGCCTGCTTCTCCCTCTCCCTCTGCCGCTCCCCCTGCTTGCACACTCCTGTTCTTTCTCTGCCAAATAAATAAATAAAATCTTAAAAAAAAAAAAAGAAGGAATACTGAATTTAAAAAACAGCTATAGATGTTCTTTCTCACAGATAATTTGATAGAACTTTTCTAAAAGTTTAAGTGCACAGGCCCTACTGCAGGGAGCACCGAAGTTTACCTGGTTTTTTCTTTGCAGTCAATCTGATTATTCTGTTATTTCAATTCTATGAGCTATCATAATATCCTTTAATAAATCCGTATTTTAGGGATGCCTGGGTGGCTCAGTTGCTTAAGCCTCCAACTCTTGATTTCGGCTCAGGTCATGATCTCAGGGTTGTGGGATTGAGCCCTGCATCAGACTCCGCGCTCTGTGCAGGGTGCACTTGTCCTCTCCCTCTGCTTGCCCCTGCCCTGAAGTTTTTCAGCTCTCTTTCTCTCAAATAAATAAATAAATAAATAAATAAATAAATAAAATCTTTTTAAAAAGTAAAATAAATCCCCATTTCATTGATTTATCAACTTCAATTGCTTGCAATGAAAGAACTCAACTTGATAATCATTTCTGCACTTGAAACACATCACAGATCCTTGGTGGTGAATAATTTCTACCTACAATTAGGATATCTATCACCAGGTGAAGCACTGCACATATTTAGGGGAGTCAAGACAGTATAAGCTTAAATTCTATATTTAGGCAACTTTATTATACAATTTAAATCTTAAAACAAATGCATACACTCCTTAGTAATAAGTGCAATTCTCTTCAGGTGACTTAACTGTTACAAACTTGATTCATCTAAGTATCTTTCAGCTCTTTTTTTTTTTTTAAAGATTTTATTTATTTGACAGAGATCACAAGTAGGCAGAGAAGCAGGCAGAGAGAGAGGAAGGGAAACAGACTCCCCGCTGAGCAGAGAGCCCGATGCGGGGCTCGATCCCAAAACCCCGAGATCATGACCTGACCTGAGCCGAAGGCAGAGGCTTTAACCCACTGAGCCACCCAGGCGCCCCACAGCTCTCTTTTTTTGAAGATTTTATTAACTCATTTGAGAGAAAGGGAAAGCATGAGTGAGGGTGGCAGGGGAGGGGTAGTGGCAGAGGGAGAGGGAGAAGCAGACTCTCTGCTGAATGTGGAGCCTTACACAGGGCTTGATCCCAGGACCCTGAGATCATGACCTGAGCCAAACGCAAATGCTTAGCCATCTGAGCCACCTCAGCTCTCTTTCGTGTCTTATGTCAAGGTCATTAAACTTTGTACAACCCTTGGTTCCTATATTTCTCCCAGGGGGCTGATGTAGGCAACATATTTGTTAATAAATACTAGGAGAGATCATAATTATTCCAATAAAGATTTCACTTAATGTGATAGTAAGGTATTTAATCCTCCCTTTACTTTGTCAACTTCAAAGTAATGATGTGCTCCTTTATTAAACAGGAGGATAGGCTCTGTGTTACAGGGTTGCAACTCCACATCTTCTGTGATTAACTCGACATGCATTAGTACCTCATGACACCTTCACAAGAAAATCAGACCTTAGTTTAACATTAAAAAAAATCAAATTAAAGAAAGTCAGTATTAAAACATAAATAATATACCTAGGAAGCAAGAGGGTGGGAATTCTCCTTTAGAAAAGGACAAACACTATTTAAGGAGTTCCCAAGACATAAAAATAGAAAAGAAAATCAAAGACACCCTTAAAACTGGCATTCATAACAAGAAGTTCACAGATCAACTGTAAGGAATTCCTTCTGAAACTAGATATAAAATCTTAGGAGACATCTGTATTTTTCTTAAAATACTTACAGTGATTTCCTTCCCTTACAGAAATTTAAGACCTACTGCTTCAGAATGCTAAAATTTCTGGAGAAAAGGGGCCACAACAGCAAGTTTTTCCTGTTCCAAGATGCCTGGAACAAATCAGTGCGAGCAGACTGCAGCTGACCGAACTTACTGAATGTTAGCCAATGAAAAGCAATGCTTTTTTCTGAACTTAGTGAAATCTTTAGTGGTACAATTTTTATTCACATAGAGAGAAGTGAAGTCCTTTTATTTGGGCAAGATTGTGGGAAACATTATAAACAACAGCTTAGGGCCTTAAAGACATTGAGAAATGGCTCTAGTTACTGAGGAAAGAAACCTGAAATATCTAAATAGGCTGGAATACATCCAGTGGAATAAGAAACCTTTAATTCTTATACCAAAGTCTCTGTGCTCCTCAGATTCACATTTTATATTTTCTATTTAACTTTGTTAAAGGGTAGTGTGCATATATCCTGCAGAGTAAAACACATAATGATTATAATTTCATTGTACAAAATCCTCCGCATGTTCTATCCTTCTCAGAGTCATAAAGAATTGCATAATTGCAATCTTTTTTTAAAATTTTTTTTTCATAATTGCAATCTTAATCATGTCTTTAATCTTAATTCAGGTGCATTCCCCAAAAGAAGGTTTAACAGAATTATGGGACTTGAGAGTTTCATACAGAAGCATCAATACGAACCATTTATTTCCGGCACAAAAAGTCCAGAAGCAGACCTATGAATCTTCTTTGAATGAAGCGAATCCTCCTAGAAAGCTATGAATAGGACATAATAATACACAGTATCCAGTGTTTACACAGCACTCAAACTAAATAAACACCATAGCAAAACTTAGTTTTAGACCAAACCTCTACTCACTAACTTTAAATAAAAAAATTTTTTTAAGTTTATCATGGTTAAGAGTCATTAGCCTTTGTTATACTCATCAATACTCCTACCATTCATGACTATCTCAGTCACTGTTTTGTCATATTACCTCCGTGAACTTATATGTATGGTGGATGCACTGTACAGAATTGGGATTATTATCAATGTGTTTAGTTTACATATTTTTATGTAACATTATGTTAAGAGTACTTCCCTATGTTATTATATACCCTTTTAACATCATGATTTTAATAGCTTGATAGTGCTCTCTCATGGGAATGTTCTGGAGTTTGTTTTCATTTGGAATTTACATTATTTTTTAAAAATTTTTGTTACTTTAAACCATGCTAGAACAATTTTACCCTTGCATTTTTTGTTCATAAGTCTTTTTTAAGGACTTTTTAAAAATTTTATTTATTTGAGACAGAGAGCAGAGTGAGAGAGAGAACACAAGGGGCATGGGCAGAGGGAGAGAGAGCAGCAGGCTCCCTGCTCAGCAAGGAGCCATAGGTGGGCCCATCAGGACCCAAGCCAAAAGAAGATGCTTACTTAACTGAGCCAACCAGGTGTCCCTCATAAATCTAACTCTTTAAAAAAAATTTTTTTATTTGTTTGAGAGAGGCAAGAGATAGTGAGAGAGAGCACGAGCGGGAAGGAGGGGGTGATATGCAAATTCCCCGCTAAGCAGGGAGACAGATGCAGGGCTCCATCTGAGGACCCCGGGATCAGGACCTGAGCAGAAAGCAGATGCTCAACCAACTGAGCTACCCAGGTGCTCCCATAACACTAACTCTTAAGAGAAAAGTCAAAGAATATGAGAATACTTACAGTTTTAAAAATGGAAACTTAAAAAAATGTTTAAAAGAGAATAAAATTGTAGCTAGCAATTATTGAATACTTAGTATGTTCTATAATAAATTGTGTGGATTATCTCTCTTAACATTTACAACCAGAGGGCAGGTAATATTTTTATTCCCAGTTTTAAAATGGAGAAATAAGCCTAAAGAAGTTAGGAAAGTTGTCCATGGACACAAGTACACAAGTTAGTGGCATAAGTAGGATTACAGTCCAGGTCTTGGGGCCAAACTTATCTGCTACAATACCCTGTTTCTCAGTGTTCTCAATGAGTTGATATATGTAAAAGTACCATTAAAAAGTAAGGAATTAACTCAAAGTTGTTTTTGTTTTTGTTTTTTTAAGATTTTATTTACTTGACAGAGAGAGACACAGTGAAAGAGGAAACACAAGCAGGGGGAGTGAGAGAGGGAACGGCAGACTTCCCATTGAGCAGGAAGCTGGATGTGTGGCTGCATCCCAGGAGCCCTGAATCATGACCTGAGCCGAAGGCAGACACTTAACAACTGAGCCACCCAGGTGCCCCCAAGTAAAGTTTTATCATAACCCAAATGCCTATATATCTGGAAAGAAGTGGAGAAATATTAACTATGCCAGACATGCAAGTTTTTCTAACTCCCTATCTCCTATAACTATTTGGAAATTATTACATTAAAAGACCAACAAATACTTGTTTAAAAATAATATATACAATGAGAAGCCACAGGCAACTTTTACCTAGTTAATATTCTATAGGAATCTGCAACAAAGAGAAATGCACTGAAAATTACGATTTTACATATTTTTACAATTCTTATACTATCAAAATGACTAAATATATCCATCTTTTAACAGCTCATTGTGCCTTGAAAACTACAATTAATTCCCATTACCTTTTAATGAATAAGATTTCAGTTATTTTCTAACCAGTCATCCCTATGATATCTAAATTCAATATCCTACTGAATTTGAATAGGAGTGGGAGGTGGGAGCTTTTTCTTATTATTAAAGCTCTTCTACTTATACTGCTTTAAAACTGCCAGCAATTCAATTTTTTTTAATGCTGTATTTCAAAGCTTATTACAAAGATACAAAAACTTCTTTCTTTTTGAAAAATAGGAAAGAGAAATTGTGTTTGGAACTTACTAAGACTTCCTTCTTCCTCTTAAATCCAAAAACTGATTTATATATTTTTTTTTTTTTTAAGATTTATTTATTTGGGACAGAGAAAGAGAATGTGAGCAGGGGGGAAGGTAAAGGGAGAGGGCAAGAATCTCAAGCAGATTCCCCTCTGAGCCCACAGCCTGATGCACGGCTGGATCTTACAACCCTGGCATCATGACCTGACCTGAAATCAAGAGTTGGACACTTAACTAACAGAGTCATCTAGGAGCACCTGATTTGTAGGTTCTAACAAGAATTTGGTCAAATGAAGAATGGAAGGTCTTAAGAGAAAAGGAACAAGAGAAAGTTCTTTAAAATTTGCTTTTTTTCCCTTTTGAGTCGAGCATTTGTAGCTTCAGCATCAGATACTATATACAGCATCATGACTCTTTCGTCACCATGTCTGGGGGCAAATTTATTTGATAACAGATAAAACATATTAAACAGGGCTATGAATAAAACTTCTGTTAAAGGGAGTTATAAAACAATACATTTGTAATCCATTTGCACACTGCTTCATTTTTTTCACCCCAACATAAGAAATAAAGGGCAAAAGATATAAACATGTTAATGTAGGATATAAAGTGAAAACTTACTTATGGATGATTTTTCCCCCTGAAATCACCTCTTCCCTCTTTTAGTTTTAAGCCACTATAAGCCTTATTTACTATAATTTATTTTCAAATTACAGTTTCACTAAAATGTTTTTAAAAAAAAAAACTGCTAGAAATACTTAACAGTAATGACAATTTCTTTAAAATTTTTCTGAAATTATATCCTATTCTTTTAAGTTTACATCTCAAACCTGAGGCCAAAACATTAAAGTTTATCTCTTATATAGAATTATATTTGGCAATTAAAATACCCAATAAATGCCTACTGCATGTTGATTATGCACCAGATTCATCATTCCTCTCCTTAATGATATTACACTATGATGTGTACATCAGAAAAGTAATAAGATTTATCAAATCTATCCTCATTCCTCCTAATTTTAATTTCATTCCTTTCCATTATCACCAAGTTGCACAGAAAACATCTGTTATGTACCTATATAATGTTTTTGGAAAGTCATTTTTGCCTCATTGAACTCATAGCATTAGGGTATGTCTATAGCACCAACAAATGCAATCTTCCTAGCTATTAAGGTAACAAGTATTAAGTTGTAACCTACTAAATATTGGGAAGTGGAATGGCACGATGAAAAGGACTGTGGACCAGCAAACAGAAAATTTTAAGTTCTACTCTCAATTCTATTAATGGTAATGCTATATAACCACAGTGAGTTAAACTCTGTATCTTAGCAGTCTTCTGTTTTCTGTGGTTATTTTTCCTTTTTTTCTACTTTCTTTTAGATTTCAAGGTTTCATCATCTCCTTGAAAACTGTAAGTTAATGCCACAAATGCCATTACAAGAATGATGTAATGGTAAAACCCACAATACTATCAATACATTAGAAGTTCAGAAAAGGGGGCATATATTTGAAAGTAGTATCAGATGGAACTTGATCTGGATTTTTGAAGGTAAGGAAAAAATCTAGAAGTCGGAGAGAACAGACGAGATATAAACAAATAAGGGAAAGAGTTTACATAAGGTCCTGGAACTGAATATTGAAATCAGCACAGTGTATGTAGGGAGATTAGACTAGCTGGAGCTGATGGAAATGTAAAGATTATTTAGATTTTGATGGACTATACTATTTGCTGGGGGAAAAAATGGTTCTGGAGGCCAGACTGCCTAGGTGTAAATCCTAGCTCTGCCACTTACCAACTAAGTGCTTGTACAAGGTCTAATTCTTTCCATTATTCCTAGACAGAAGCAATACAGCAGTAGAAAGACAAAGGACTGTACCAATGTGGTGGATCTACTTCTCAATTATCCTGAGTATGTCTGGCATCCAGTTATATGCATATAACCTTTCTGCACATCCTTTCGCTAGTTAAAATACAGCCATCTTGAAAGCTTTCTCTACAAAGCATTCTGATACCACTGAAATAATTTTAGAGTTCAAAATACCTGAGATATTCCCAGATATGAAACTCATTTTAGAGATGCATACGCTAAAAATCTAGAATAGAAACACAACCAATGTCATGTTTATGCCACTTGATTGCCATTCTAGCACTTAATATAAAGAGTCACTCAAAATGTATATTTATTTTTTTAAGAAGTACATTTATACTAAATATCCCTCTTTGGAACTTATAATAGTCATAGTGGAGATAAGTGGTCTCCAGAGTGGGATAACTGAAACTGAATCACATGGGATGGGCAAGAACATACTAGATTATCCATTTGTACATTTTATTCAAACAAAAAGTAAGCTTTACTAATATGTATAATAAAGATAAAAAGTTAATACCCTTACTTGGTCCATAGTCTGTTTCATGGTCATGTTTACCTTTAATATTTGAGATATCCTAAGAGAAAAATGGGAATTCTACAACACAGAGGATGAGACAAAACAGAAGCAAAAACAAACAAAAAAAACCACACAAAACCCTGGCTCATTCTTTCAAGTCAACACTGAGGTTAGCAGGTGCCTTAGTAAGTGGGTTTGTGGACCATATTATAAAATGTCAGGGACGCCTGGGTGGCTCAGTGGGTTAAGCCCCTGCCTTCAGCTCAGGTCATGATCCCAGGGCCCTGTGATCGAGTCCCGCATTAGGCTCCTTGCTCGTCAGGGAGCTTTGCTTCTCTCTCTGCCTCTGCCTGCCACTCTTCCTGCTTGTGCGCTCGCTCGCTCTCTCTCTGTCTCTCTCTGTCTCTCTCTCTCTCTCTCTCTCTGACAAATAAATAAATAAATAAAATCTTTTTTTTAAATGTCAAATTACTCTCACAAAATGCATAAGCAAATTAAAAACATTACTGCTAGCATTTCAATCAAATAAGGTAAGTTACCATATGGGAAAGAAAAAATAAGTTGGATCTCCCTCATACCTTACAACGAAAAAATTCTAAATAAGTCAAAGAGTAACCATAAATAGTGAAACTACAAAAGCGCTAGAAGGAAATACAAAAGAATTTTTAACTGTCTCAAATCATAAGAGAAAAGTTTTATAAATTCATTTGCTTAAAAATAGAATCATTTTCTGAATGACAAAAGAATCATCACAAGTCAAAACCTCAACCACAAATTGGGTAAAAAGTATATGCAAATCATGTAACAAAGGCCTAACTCCCTTAATAGATGAAGAGTGTCTCTGATAATTTTTTAAAAAGCAACAACCCAAGAGAAAAAAACTGGGTA
This sequence comes from Enhydra lutris kenyoni, assembly GCF_002288905.1. Classification (NCBI taxonomy): domain Eukaryota; kingdom Metazoa; phylum Chordata; class Mammalia; order Carnivora; family Mustelidae; genus Enhydra; species Enhydra lutris. Next base: position 16,893,672 of record NW_019154108.1, on the reverse strand, counting down.
GTAGTTATAGAAAGCCAATTCAGAGTAAAAAAAAAAAAAATGTGCACAGCTATTAAAGTTCAGTTTCACTCAAGGTAAGAGAAAGCAAATTAAAAGAGTGACCCAGGTTTTTTGTATGTATCTATTAAGTAAAAATAAAATCTGATAATAAAATGTGTTAACGAAGGTGTGAAGGAAAACAACACCCATACATCCCTGATAAGATCATGAAAAATGACTTCTATGGGGGCACCTGGGTGGCTCAGTCAGTTGAACATCCAACTCTTGGATTCAGCTCAGGTCATAATCTCAGGGTCCTAGGATCAAACTCTGTGTGCAGCTCCACACTCATTGGGGAGTCTGCTTATTCTCTCTCTCTTCCTCTGTCCCTCCTCACCTCCCACACTCGCTCTCAAATAAATCAGTCTTTAAAAACACAACTTGTATAGATGGCAATTTATTAGCAATTTTCATTTCTAGCAATTATCCTACAGATATACCTACACAAATATAAAACAACATATGTAAAATAGTCTTTACAGCATTGTTTGTAATATCAAAAGACTGAAAAGAACCTAAATGCCCATAAGAATAACATTAAATAAACAGGAAACTCTTTTTTTTTTTTTTTTAAGATCTATTTATTTACTTATTTGACAGAGAGGGAAATCACAGGTAGGGAGAGAGGCAGGCAGAGAAAGATGGGGAAGTAGGCTCCCTGCTGAGCAGAGAGCCCGATGTGGGCCTCGATCCCAGGACCCTGAGACCATGACCTGAGCTGAAGGCAGAGGCTTAACCCACTGAGCCACCCAGGCACCCAAACAAGAAACTCTTACAGTGCAATATTATGTAACATTTTTAAAAAGGTATTTGTTCGTATACTACAGAATAATCTCCACAATATATTAAAAAGGAAAAAATAAGATGTAAAATAAAAGAGAAATTGTAAGAAATTTATAGTAGGGATGCTATGGGGAGAATCATGTAGTTAGGGAAAAGGACTGGAAGGAAAACTTACTCTCACTGTGTACAGTGTTTTTTGCATTTTTATACAACCTACATAGGGCGCCTGGGTGGCTCAGACAGTCATGCATCTGCCTTTGGCTCAGGTCATGGTCCCAAGGTCCTGGGATCGAGTCCCGTCCCTGCCTACAGGGGAGTCTGCTTCTCCCTCTGCTCTGCCCTCTGCTTGTGCCATCTCTCATTCTCTCTTTCTCAAATAAATAAATAAAATCTTTTTAAAAATGATCATACAACCTATATAAATTGTCTACTGAAAAACCGAACTGAAATATTTAAAAAGTACTGCAAATAAATAAATAAATAAATAAATAAAACAAAGCCATGGATAGAATACCTTAATAACATAAGCGTAAACAAACAACATAAAAAGAGGGGAGCCAACACTTCCATTCTCAATATATCAAAATCAGTCACACTTTGAAGCAAAATTAGAAATGATCTAATCCAGACCTGACAAATTTGACTAATGAAATTCAAAAATAGCAGTAAGGCTATCTGAAATATGGGTTTATATCCATTGTTATCAACAATAAACTTTGTCCTAGGTATTTACTGTAGTGTGTGCTTTCTAGCTAATGCAAGTATGAAGCTAGGGGTGCTCAGATGGCTCAGTTGGTAGAGCGTCCTATACTTGATTTTGGCTCAGGTCATCATCTCAAGGTCGTGGGTCTCAACCCCAAGTCAGGCTCTGGGCTTAGCGCAGAATCCACTTGGCTCTCTCCCTCTCCCAACACTCATGTGCTCTCTCTCAAATAAATAAAATCTTTTTTAAAAGTATGAAGCTATCAAGATATATAGGCATTTAACAACTAACTACATAAACATGGAGATAAAACTTCATGAATTTGTCAGCAATGACCTAAAGTCATAATATATTAAAAGTATTAGATAAAATTTTAGATAGCATAATAAAAAAAAAGTTTAGAAGCCACTTCTGCAACTTCTTCACAGTTACAAAGAGCCACATACCACTGAGGAAATGGATTCCTCCTGCCATGGAAAGAAAAATGCTAAAGCAATGCACAGAAAATATATGGAAACAGAAACACATTTGCTTTTCATTATTCACTACTGAAAAATACATAAAAAACTGCCTGATGGCTTAAAGAAATAAAAAGAATAAATTATACAATGTTGCCTATGTGGTTGAATAAAAAATTTTCTATTTTCAGATTTTCTAGTATGTCTCAGCTTATGAAATTGCCATATTTTACTTTAATGGTGAAGTACAAGAACAATTTTTTGGTGATACACTAAGGAAAAATGTATTGCAGAACATATACTCTTAATAGCAAATAACCTCTTTAATAAAAGCAAATGTTTAATGAAAAAACATTTATAAATAGATGAATCAACTTCTTTATAATTAAAATAAAAAGAATTACAGGATTAAGGTGAGCAAAAGAGGAAGAACAGAATTTGTAAAAATATTCCATTGTATCATTCACAAGCAAGTTATTGCAATAAATATATTGAAGAAAGAAGAACTCAAGGGCTGCACAAACTCATTGAGGTCATTATTTTAATAAAGCAATATCTTTAAAATGTAGTATGAAAAAATATAATGAAATCCTTATAGTAGTTTGTAATAAGATAGGCTAACAATAAAAATCATTTGTAGAGGCACCTGGGTGGCTCAGTCGGTTAAGTGTCTCTTGATTCAGCTCATGTCATGATCTCAGAGTCATGGGATCGAACCCTGGGTGCTTCGGGCTTGGAGCCTACTTAAGATTCTTTCTCTCCCTCATCCTCTCCCCCTGCTCATGCCCTCTTTCTCTCGTTCTAAAATAAATAAACCTTAAAAAAAAATCATCTGTTGAACACAAAAGTGGGTTGGTTATCTCATGTCACAGTACTTTTAATTAAAAAGCTGTTGAGCTTAAAACCAGAAAGAAGTTCCATATTTGCTGACCTTTTCTGTAACAAGTGACTGTCAGTAGTATAACACATACTCAAATATAAAAACAAAAAAAAAATTCAATCTGTCCTTCTAAAGTAAGGGTAACATTTCAACAATCAGTAAGAAAGCATGTGCTTTTCAAAAGTGGTTTGCAATAATGCAGACAGCTTTTTGAAAAACAACATTTGGAAATGAGATTTGATTTTTTTAAATTGTTATTCCTGAAAAACACACACATAAACGCTCCTGTCTGCACACTAAAAAATTGGTAAACAATTTTATAGACTTACAACTACTTGCATCTGGATCTACTTTTCTTTGTGAGGTATCTTTTCCAAATATGATGACCAGAAAAACAAAACATCAAAACAAGCTCAACTTAGGAAAAGAACTTTCAATATCGATATTAAAAACTAAGAATATTTCAAATGAAATTAATAAGTCAATTCCACTAACAAAAGCATCCGTAAGAATAAAATACTTAGGAATAAATTTAACAAAAGAAGTGTAAAACTTATACTCTATAAACTATAAAACATTGCTTGAAAGAAATTAAAAGACTATCTAAATAAATGGGAAGACATCCTGTGTTCACGGATCAAGACTTAATATTGTATGGAAATACTTCCCAAATTGATCTGCAGATTCAAAATAATCCTTATCAAAATCCCAGCCAGTTTCCTTACCAAAATAGACAAGCTGATCCTAAAATTCTTACAGAAATACAAGGAACATAGAATATCTAAAACAATCCTGAAAAAGAAGAGTAAAGTTGAAGAACTTACACTCCTGATTTCGAAACTTATTACTAAACTACAATAATTAAAGATACAGAATACTGAATAACAATACACATACAGATGCAATGGAATATAACTGAAAGCCTTACATTAATGGCTAACTGATTTTCAATAAAGGTGCCAAGACAATTCAATGAGGAAAAGAAGTCTTTTAAACAAATGGTGAAGGGACAACTGATTATCCACATGCAAAAGAATGGTGTGGGAGTTCTATCTTATATCATATACAAAATTTAACTCAAAATGGACTAAGGACCTTCTTTTTTTGCCAGTGTTCCATTCCACTACTAAGTGTCATAGATAATAGTACACTGCTCTTAGAAAGAAACAAAAATCTTTGTGACCATGGATTGGGCAGAGTCCTCTTAAATATGACACTGAAAGCACAAACAATGAAAGGAAAAAATAGATAAATTAGACTTCATTAAAATTAAAACTTTTGTGATTCAAAGGACAACATCAAAAAAAAAAAGAAAGAAAGAAAGAAAAAGAAAAGACAACCACAAAATAGGAGAAAATATTTGCAAATTCTATAACTGACAAGGGATCTGTATTCAGAATACATAAAGAACTCTAAATCTTAATAATAAAAAGACAACCAGGGGTGCCTGGGTGGCATCTGCCTTCAGCTCAGGTCATAATTGAGTCCCACATAGGGCTCCCTGCCCAGTGGGGGACCTGCTTCTCCCTTGCCCCTCCCCCTCAGCTCCTGTTCTCTTTCTCTTTCTCTCTCTTGCAAAAATAAATAAAATCTTTAAAAATAATAATAAAAAGGCAACCAAATTTAAAACTGGCAAAGGATCTCATAGACATTACCTCCCAAAAGATATAAATGGTGGGGTGCCTGGGTGGCTCAGTCAGTTAAGCATCCTTACTCTTTATTTCAGCTGTGGTCATGATCTTAGGGTGCTAAGACTCAGCCCAGCATCAGGCTTCATCAGGCTTCCCTCTCAGCAGGGAATCTGCTTGAGATTCTTTCTCTCCCTCTTCCTCTGTCCCTTCCAGCAGCCCCCCACCCCTGCTGGCTCACATTCTCTCTCTCTCAAATAAATAAATCATCCTTTAAAAAAGATATAAATGACTAATAAGTATATGAAAAGAGGTTCAGAAGATGGAAGATGCAAATTAAGACCACAATGGCATACTATTTCATACTGCTATGATGGCTATAATCTAAAAATAATAAGTGGCAAGGATAGAGAAAGTGGAACCCTCATGCATGGCTGATGGGAAAGTAAATTAGTACAGTTGATTAAATATGGTTACCATGTGACCCAGAATTCACATCTAGCTATACCCAAGAGAACAGTAAACATAAGGGTACATAAAAACTTGTACGTAAATGTTTGTATCAGCATTATTTATAATGGCCAAAAGGTGGTAGTGACCCAAATGTTCATCAGCTGATACACAGCTAAATAAAATATGGATATTCATATAATAGAATATCATCTGGCAATTAAAAGGAATGAAAACTGATACCTGTTACAACATGAATGAACTATGAAAACATTTTGTTAAGTGAAAGAAGCTAGTCACAAAAGACCACATATTATATGACTGCATTTATAGTTTTAAACATCCAGAATAGGTAAATCCATAGAGATGGATAGCAGATTAGTGGTTGTCTACAACCGCAGGACATAAAGAGGAGAAAAGAGTAACTGCTAATGGGTACAGAAATGGCGGGGGGAGCGGGGGGTGGTAATGAAAATGTTCCAAAGTTGACTGTGGTGCTGGCTATATAACTCCATGAAGATACTAAAAAGCACTGAATTATATACTTTAAATAGGTGAACTGTATGGTCTGTGCATTAAATATCAATTGAAAAAATTAAGCCTATTCTATCACATTGTTCTGATTTTTAAAAAATGGTTTTGTACTGATAAAGTTATTTAATATGCTGGGACCCAAAAGGGAGGCCGATCCAGTAGCCCTGCCCACATCACCAATCTAAACCTAAGTCAGCCGGCACTTACGGGAAACACCTATCAGTGAAATCTAACATAAACCAAAACCATCCTCCAACTCAGTTTTAGGTAACTTACATTGCCCTAGAAAAGAAGACCTGGTAGCTTTATCAGGAAATCCTCAATCTTCTAGCCAATCACACCCTGTTTCAGAGTTGCCCCTTCTAAGGCTCTACAAAGTCTGCTCTTATCCAAAATCCCTTAAGAAGAGTGCTCCACTGCTTGTGAGCCACTGTACCCCTCTAATCCATGGATTTTCCCTTGAAAGAAGGACATCAAACTTGTTAATAAATTGCATTATTTTTATAATTTCACGATAGTGTTAATAATTAACATACTTAAAAAGGGAGGGCACCTGGGTGGCTCAGTGGGTTAAAGCCTCTGCCTTCAGCTCAGGTCATGATCCCAGGGTCCTGGGATTGAGCCCCACATCGGGCTCTCTGCTCAGCAGGGAGCCTGCTTCCTCCTCTCTCTCTGCCTGCCTCTCTGCCTACTTGTGATCTCTCTGTCAAATAAATAAATAAAATCTTTTTTTTAAAAAAAACTCGTTTAGAATAATTAACATAAAATAAATTATTTTAAAATATACTGAAGGGGCACCTGGGTGGCTTGGTCGATTAAGACTCTGACTCTTGATTTCAGCTCAGGTCACAATCTCAGGATTGTGAGATTGAGCCCCATATCAACCTCCATGCTGGACATGGAGCCTCCTTAGGATTCTTTCTCCCTCTTCTGCCTGCCTCTCATCTTTATCTTAAAATTCTTGTTTTTGTATACTTTGTAATGAAGATAGTATTCATATTAGCAGGAATAAATAAATGGTTTCTTAAAGGTACCTGTACGCAAGAAATCTTTTTACTGATTGGGTACTCAATCTCCTAAAAAGCTTAGCAATACAGGTTATATAATTATAGATAATAATTCAGCAGCTATTCATTTACTCCCTTAGCCCAACTCTTTTGAGTATTATGCTCAAATCCTTTTTTTAAATCAATGTTATTTATCCAGATGTTTATATCTTAGTTTCCAATCTTAATAGTAAGCTCATTTGTGAACAGGAACGTGGGAATTCCCTTTTTTGCCTAGATTTTGCTGATTTCATTTTTAAATTTTGGGAGACAGAATACCTTTATTTAAAAAAAAAACTTTCTCGGGGCACCTGAGTGGCTCAGTGATCTCTAGGTCCTAGGATCTAGCCCCAAGTGGGGCTTCCTACTCAGCAGGGAGTGTGCTTCTCTCTTTTTCTCTCCCTGTGCACCTCCTCATTCTCTCTCTCTCCCTCTCAAATAAGTAAATCAAATCATAAATAAATAAATAAATAAATAATAAAAACTTTCTCTTTTGAAACAATCTCAAGTGACAGATAGGTGCTAGTAGTATGGTATAATTAAAAATAAACATGTAGTCTTCCCTGGTTCCCAGAAGGAGCTCAAAAAACTGTTGTTATTTCCTGTGTGAGCCAAGTGTCTTTTGTTATTCAAAAATAAGCCCCAGCAGGTCTTAGCTGAGTTTATGCTAATGAGGTGATGAAAGGTAGGCCCCCTAGATAACTTCAAGATGAGGGTTGGTCACCAGAATAACCAAGTCAGTGATTCGAGGGTTAGAATTTTCAGCCCCACTCCCAACCTTCAGTGAGGAGAAAGGGGCTAGAGTCTAAGTTCAATCACCTACGGTCAGTATTTTATTTTACCTTATTTTATTTTATTATTTTTTTTTAATGGCCAGTATTTTACTCAATTAAACCTATATAATGAAGCCTCCATAAAAACCCCTAGGCAATTGGGTTTAGACAGTTTCTGGGTTGGTGAATATATTAATGTGTGTGCCTAGAGAGGACATGGAAGCTCTGCATCAACCACCCCACCCCTCAATATCTTGCTCTATGCATTTCTTTTATTTCGCTGGTCCAGAGTATATCCTTCATAATAAACCAGTATATTAAGTAGAGCACTTTCCTGAATTCTGCAAGTCATTCTATTGAATTACTGAACTTGGAGAGGAAGTGGGTCATGGGAATCACCAGAATTTCAATTGGACAGGCAGAAGTATGGGTGCCTGAGGACTCTACTTGCAGTTAGCACCTAAGCTTATGTGATCTGATGGCTAATTCTAGGTAAGTGATATCAGAATATAACTAAATTACTGGACACCCACCTGAAGTCAGAGAATTGACTGTCAATATGGAAAAATGACACATTAGAGAAAAACCAGGTAAGTAAAAATAAATCTTTTATTTTCCTAAAACATCTAAAAGTTGCAAACTGATATCACCCTCAAATAATTTAGAGTATATTTCTATAAAACAACCTGTCTTGTAAACAATGTCATTTCCTCCATAATTACAATGCAACAACAACAACAAAAACCCAGAAAATAAATACTGATACATACACCATTTAATCTTCAGACCCCATTCAAGTTTCTCCAAAAGTTACAGTAGTATGCTTTATACTAAAAAGATTCAGTCCAGTATTACCTGTCACATTTAGCGGTCATGTCTTCTTAGAGTCTTCTATCTTTCCTGAATCCTTAGTTCTTTCCTAAACTTTATGACCTTTATACTTTAGAAGATAACAGGCAATTATTTTATAAACTGTCCCTCAAGTTGGGTTTATCCGAAAATTCCTCATGATTAAATTCAAGTTATGCATCTTTGGCAGGAATCTCACAGAAGTGATGCTGTGTTCTTACTGCATTTGACCAAATGGCACATGATTTTTGACTTGTCCAATTAATGGTAATGTTAACTCATTATTTGATTAAGATAGTACCATTAAAGTGGCCACTTCTCCATTATGAATTCTTTTTTTTTTTTTTTAAAGATTTTTATTTATTTGACAGACAGATCACAAGTAGGCAGAGAGGCAGGCAGAGAGAGAGAGGAGGAGGAGGCAGGCTCCCTGCCGAGCAGAGAGCCCGATGTGAGGCTCGATCCCAGGACCCTGGGATCATGACCCGAGCCGAAGGCAGAGGCTTTTAACCACTGAGCCACCCAGACGCCCCTCCATTATGAATTCTTTTCCCTCTTTGTAATTAATAAGCATTTTGTGAAGCAGGTACTTTGAGACCACATTCTATTCCCAATCAAGTTTTTAATTTACTCATTTATTTTCATTTTCCCTTTTGTAATTAGTAAGTATTTTGTGGAGACATAGTATGAAGCCATGCAAATATTCTATTCCTCCTCAGAATTAAATGTACTCATTTTAAAATTTATGTGGGTATAGACTTACAGATCTCCATTTGTTACCATCATTATTCACTTTGATGCTTAAAATATCCTAGATTTGGCCAGTGGAAGCCAAAACCTCTCAAGGCTTCTCTATCCCTTTTGATGTGTCCCCACCATTCTTCAAGTACTTCCTTACTTTGTGGCACAAAAATGTATTCCAGGCTCATCTTGTATGCTACCTTTCCAGGTCCTGCAACAGGCACTTCTCCAAAGAATTCTGGTTTGTTTAGTGAAGAAAGGTTCAGTCAATTCTATAGGGTGACATATATGTTCCTTAAAATCACTGCAACTATATAAAGTCACTTCGTAAAAACCATAGGGCTTATGGTTAAAGGGGTTGGAGCACAAACTCAAAACATTCATCAGGCCTTTTAAAAAAAGAACCTAATAGAAAAAGCAACACACTTTTACATATGGTAAATGGCTAGGAAATACACAAATGCCACAGTAAACATGGCACTTTACCTTCAAACAGATCTAAAGGTTGCTTATGGAAATGGCTGTGTGAAGGGCTGAAGTTTGTGAATCACTGTGCTATGAAGAAGGCTAGCTATATCAAATCAGGGAAAGTTTATACCAAATGTGGATGGGTATGGCATATAACATAAGCAGTAAAATAAGGTAAATGCTAAATGTTAAGGTGTGCACATGTGTGCATTTTATGTCTTTCTACAGTTTGGTTCACCTGAGTTCACCTTGTATTTCTTAAGGGTGAAACCACATATAAATACACACAAAATTCACGCTGTGTTCTACCTTTTCCCTAATCCAGTAATTGTATTGCAGCAGACTCATGTTTTCAAAACATGTGTTAGAGTGGGACTAATTACATCTAGAAACTAACACCTGAACACTCAGTGTGTTTACTGTTATTGCAGTGCTGATTGCCAATCCCTCTTAGGACACAGAGTTAATGACATATATATACATACCCACATACTACGTCTACCTATGTATGCTGAAAACCATGAGCTCATTGTAGTATCTCCAATGCAAGCCCAACACCATAGGGTTCATTCTAGTTTTACCCTTCTCCATATCTGTGATTTCCTTCCCTAAAAGAAACCTAGCTCCTATCACCTTCAACATATTTACTTACTTGATCAATCCTCTCTGTGTTACCAGTATTCCATGGTTGCAGTGACCCACTCCCTACCACGTAGGTGCCCTCCTCATTCCATTCAGGTTCTAATATTGTGCATTTGGCTTTTGAAGTAAATTATTGGGGTAAGGGAGTAATGGAGAGAGGGGAGAGGAAGAGAAAACAAAAAAGGGGGCATGAAAAATTTTGAGGGAGAAGAGCCCACTGTTACAAAGTTACTTTAAAATATAAAAAGAAGAAAACAGGGCAAACGTGGGTACCATATCATTAAGCACTTTTCTGTAATAATGAGTTATATTATTATATTTTCCTTTTATAAAACATTATACTGTGGAAAATTCCAAACAAAAAAACTAGAGAGAACAGAAATAAGCTCTCATATATGGGTCAATTAGCAGAAATAAAACAAACAGTTTGGACAAAGGCAAAGACACTATTAATCAAAATAAATGATGTTAACTTTTCCACAAGGAGCCATTTATACAGTATAAGACACACTAGGGCCCAGGGCCCTCCTCTTATGGAACTCATATTCTATAGGAATGATCAGCAAGTAATTAAATAAACTAAGGTACTCTCAGATTGCTTTAATGGCTATGAAGAAAATGAAACCAGGTAATCTGATACCGTAACAAGTGCACAGAGAATGACTTGAGAATGGGTAGTCAGAGAACATCTCTGTCAAGAGGTGGCATTTGAATTGAGACTTGAATAACCAGAAGGAAGGAGCTAGCCTGGCAAAAATGTGAGGACAAAGGAATAGAAGATACAAAGGCTCTAATAAAAGCTTGACATGTTTGAGGACAGATGGGTTTTAGTGGTAGGAAACAATACTGTAGAAGAACTGTAAGAACAACAGTTGTGACAGTTGAAGAAATAAAAGTGCAACTTAAAATACATACTCACCCATTTGTTAACCATATATAGGAATGTATGTTTAGCACTGTGCTAGGACTACACTAGAAGTGGAAGACATTTCCTTCTCTCAGCCAAAATACAGTAGGTTGATTATATAGCTATATGTCAGGGGGGCCTGGTGGTTTGGTCGGTTATGCAGTCTGCCTTTGGCTCAGGTCATGATCCCAGACTCCTGGGATTAAGACCCACATCAGGCTCCCCTTCTCCCTCTGCCCCTCACCCTGGCTCGTGCTCTTTCTCAAATACATAAATAAATAAGATCTTTTTAGAAAAATATAGACATAAGTCAAATTGATAACAATACAAATGATATTACTACCAAAAAGAGGAAAATTGCTCTTCCTCTTAGATTATTTATTAGCAATGCAACTGAAGTGACAGTTCTAATATTTTCAGTACTGCCTTTTTAAACACGATTACCTTATCAAGTACTAATTGTTTTATTTTGTTTTTTAAAGAGATGCAATTATTATTTGTTGAGTATCTACATTATGCTAGAGTCTTGTGCTAGGGCTTGCACACATGAATCTTGAAATGTCAGAATCCCAATTACCATTTTTACAGAGCAAAGTCAGGCTCCAAGTGATCTGCCAAAAGTCAACTAAGTGGCAGAGTCAGAATTCAAATTCAGATTCCACTGCTAACACAATGCTTTTTCTACACAACTATCTTGGGCTTTTGTTTTTACATCATTAAAAGGAACTTTTAGATACCTGATACTTCTTTACTACACGGTACTTGTATCAGTTTCTAAGGCTTAATGTTTTAATATCAAATTGGAGAATATTTTTTAGTTCTACCGTTCACTGTCCATCTAAAATCATTATCAGTAACCTTACCTTCATTTTTATTTTTGAGTATTCTTTAAAAGTACATTGATAATGTTTGTGATCAGAATTAGTGACAAGCCAGAGATCTATGATTTGGAAATTGCTGTATTTTTAAAAAAATATAACAGACTGCTCAATTTTATTGCACAATCAAGACATTTCAGAGGCACAGTCTATGAAAGAGTTTGGACTCTAGGATCTGTTAATCCTCAATTAAAATTATAGTCAATCAAACTTCTTCACAACAATCAAATTATTTAACCAAGGTGTATGGTAGAGCAATGAGGAAATTACTAAAAATTTCCAAAGAAATATGATAGTAATAGTATTCTCATCATATTTCCATAGTATGGAATAGTATTTCAATAGTATTCCATATTGAAGTTGAAAATCCAGTAAGTTTCATATGCCTTTTGGTAAAAAGTTTCTACTGCTAAAGCTCTCAGAAAACATAAAGAATAGGGACATACCATTATTGTCTAATGTTTTTTGGTAAACTTCCATATCCATATCATTTTAACTTCTACGATGAAACTACACCAAAAGAACCAAGAAATTTAGCCATATAATTTAAAAGAGAGAGAATAATACTTTCAAAAATTTAGTCATCTAAGCTAATTACTATCCTTTATTTTGTCATATTTCTTCAGTTCTTCTTTATAACCTAAATTCCTTTCCTATCCCATTGCATCTTCTGCCAGCCAAGGTTAGCATTCAAGTCTGCAAGTAAATGTTAATTATTAATATAATAAACATTCAACTTTCACTTGAAGCCTCAATCTTATTTTCTCTCATACTACCTCCTTCCTCTTTTTCCATTACTAAGTGTCATAGATGATACTATCATTACATTGCTTTTGATATTTATAAGGGTCCAAGCTCATATCCCCAGACTTATGGACGACATTTATTCCCTTTAGACATTAACTCTTCCTTTCTCCTTCCTCCTTGATGGAAACAAATTTCAACAGTCTATAGGAAAGATGAGCTCAACATCCCTTATACATTTAAAATTATAGACATACTGATGAGATTTATTTCAATGATTATTGCTATCTGCTCTTTCAATTTTACACGAAAGAGGGTCTGACACTGCAAAGTGAACTATTAGTTCACTTAAACTATTCTACCTCTGAAAGTGACCTACCTTTAATTTCCAGGAAATGTACAAAACTGTAATGCATCCTGACAACTATATTATGTAAGAACACACAAAATTTTAAAATGCTATCAGCAGATTTGGCTGTTCTATAAGTAAATCTTACTTGGCTCAGAAAATAAATCTAATAATATAAAATATGTCTTAAATTTTTAAATAGTAGCAGATAAAAGATGTAGCTTAAAAGAAGCTTCGAAGAAATAGCTTCAGTTTTCTGTAAAAAATCAGAAACTTACATTTTCTAATACCTTCATTCCAAGTTTTATTTACTAAGTACTGATATGAAAGACATGTTTTGAATGACTGGCCTTATTAAAAAAGCTATACCAAAGAGTTCCTCTATTTACTAATAGCAAGAAATTGGTAATTATGATCTCAAATTTAAAAGTTACTAATGATTAGACAAAAATACATAAATGAATAAGGAATGCCTTGTAGCTTGCAGGTTAACAATTGTAAAAAAAAAAAACAGAGGCACATGGATCAGAAATGAAAAAAACTAATACTGTTTTTATTCACAGACAACATAAAGTGTATGTACCATATCTTTAGAAATCTATAAGCACAGTGAACTTAACCAGGAAATTCCACTGTGTTTCTATATTCTATCAACAAATGATTAGAAAATAAAAGTTAAAAATAGTATCATCTATGATAACATCAAAAATATGAAATACTGGGGCGCCTGGGTGGCTCAGTGGGTTAAAGCCTCTGCCTTTGGCTCAGGTCATGATCCCAGCGTCCTGAGATTGAGCTCAAGAGCCTGCTTCCTCCTCTTTCTCTGCCTGCCTCTCTGCCAACTTGTGATCTCTGTCAAATAAATAAATAAAATCTTTAAAAAATATATGAAATACTTAGGGATAGACTGGGCAAAATATATGCAAGATCTGTATATAAAAGCATAGAGGTAAAAAAGTGTGGAGGACTAAAACTACCGGGAAAACTAAAAACGTTGCAAAGACAAAGTAAACAAGACTTAAATAAATGCAGAAATACATCATGTTCATGGATTATAAGTTCAACATTGTTAATATGTCAGTTCTCACCAAAATGATTTACAAATTCAAAGCAATCACAATCAAAATCCCAGCAGGTTTTTTTTCTTTACAAGACTTAACAAAATTTTAAAATTTATTTAAAAAAGCAATAAGCCTAGAATGGCCAAACAATTCTGAAAATGAAGGAAAAAGCTGGAACATGTATACTGTCTGATTTCAAGACTTACTATGAAGCTATAGTAATAAAGACAAGTGCTATAGTGGCAGAATGATAAGCCCTGTGGAATAGAACAGAGTGCTCAGAAAGAGACCCACATACGTATGGTCACTTAGTTTTCAAAAAGATGCCAACATAATTCAATCCTTCCTGTATATATTTGCAAACATATGTGAGGAGGAAACACTATTACTCTATGTTATTCTTCTGGAAGTAATAGGATTAAAACGTGTAAAGGCTTACTGTTCTGTGATTAGTAACTATTAAATCCACACAGAAAGGTATCTCAACATTTCATCTTCTCAATGTTTAGCAATTAGTTTGTCTCCTTTGGGAGGTTTGAAAGCAATCAGCTATGCACTACAGAAATACAGCTGGTTTTCTTTTATTTAAAATAGACAAAGGGAGGGGAAGTGAGAAGAGTAACTATATGACCCCTACAATATACTCTTAATGTGTAAGGAAAAAAAGAACAAAAAACCAAGAACCTGTCAAACAGGAGCTTTAAAAAATGTGTTATTCCAGACTAAAAATGGGAACAAAAATCATCATAATGACAGAAAATATAAGGTTGTCAAAGAATCCATAATTCACCTTTGGAGTGAAAGAAAATCAGTCTGTGACTGTAACCAGTGTTAATTTTTTTTTTTTTTTTAAATAATATCATTTCCTTACTGAAGCAAAAGGAGGACAGAAGGGAGATAAAGAACAAAAAGTTTTAAAATAAAAGCAAAAATTTAAATTACTCGTAGGAAAACATTTTCAAGAAAATGTTGACAAGTGCTATGATCCATAGTTGCTTTTCGATATTCAATACATACTATATTCCTTATGCTTCTAATGTCCCTCTTTGAAATATAATTGGGTATTGGTAGTTTTACCTAAAGCTCCGAGCAACAGAATTCAAAAGAAAACCATACTCCCTCAAATCTTCATTTGTCTTTCTAACTAAGATATGTTTTAATACTGGTGAAAATGATAATACTAAAGAATATAATAGCCATGAAGTTAAAGTCAGTGCTATTGTGCTATTTTTATCACCAACCCTGATTACACAAAATATGGCAGATATTTTGATTCTATTTGAAAAGGCCAAAGGGGAGTAAAGGAGAAGAGAAAGCAGCATTTAATGAATGCTAGTTCTGTGCCAGACACAGTGGTGTGCTGATAAATGTTTAACAATCAGCCCTCAGGGGTGTATGTATGAAATGTGTGTTTGTTATAAATTTTGAAGGCTGTAGGACACAATTTTGAAATTATAATAAAATATACAATACTCTTTATTGTGAATTTCTTAGAGCCAACTAATTCTCACACAATGCTCTACTGATTTTGCCAAACTCTTGAGAAGCCAACTTAGGACTGCAATGGATAAATGAATATAATGCCAATCTTACTGTTATTTGATATTTTCATTTACATTAAATAATAAAAGGAAAGTGAAACAATGATATATGTCATAACCTCACTTATTCATCAATGATATAAGCAACCTCTTTGCTGAATTAGATAATACGTGTACACCTTGGAGGGTTTGGTTCCAGACTACTGCCAATAAAATTAATATTGCAAACAAGCAAGTCAAATGAATGTTTTGGTTCCCCAGTGCATATAATTAGGTTTATACTATACTGTAGTCTATTTAAATGTGCGATAGCATTATGCCTTTAAAAAAATTAATGTACATACCTTAATTAAAATACTTTATATCTAAAAAATGAGCTTTCAGCAAGTTGTATCTTTTTGCTGGTGGAAGATCTTACTTCAGTGTTGATGGCTGCTGACTGATCAGGATTGTAGTTGCTGGAGGTTGGGGTGGCTCAGGCAATTCTTTTATTTTTTTTAAGGCCAATTAAACTAATTTTGTTCAGAGTATTTTACATTAAATTACAATATTAACAATCTCTAAAGACAATGAACATAAAATTTAAAAAATAAAAATCTGTTTGGTCTTTTATAGACCACATACTATAGAACTCACAAATGAAAATTTACAAATATAGAAATAATGACTACTTAAATTGTGAGGATTTTCACAAGGAAACCCATAAAATGTCATATTTTAAACATGCAAGTTTCTAAAAGGGAGAAACTTTTTAATAATTTAGCATAAAACCCAATTATATAAACTTGGTATATTCCAGAAAATATTGCTTTAAACTTTTATACCATGATAAAAATTCCTTTGGTACCTTTGAATCAAAATGGAGTATACTATTGTGTAATTACTCTTAAATGCTACTAGAAAAGTATTTTTGTTACAGTTATGGCACCTATATATACACAAAACATGAAACTAGTGCCAACAAAATCCTTTTACACTTTTAATAAAATAACTTTTACTTCACAGTATCAAGGCTTTAAGTCTCTTATAACACTTTTTACAGTGGTTATAGCACAAAGAAGAGCGGCATAACTCTTAAAACAAACTTTACTAAAGCAATCGTACAAACAACGCAATGAAAAGAATCAAACGCAGTTACCCCAGTGCAAAAAACAGGGGGCCTGCTAGACTCAGTCTCAGAAACGTGTAAACACAAACACACTATCTTCCAAACTCCTAAACGGAAAACCCACGAAACAACTCAGCGGAAGTAGAACAAAGATGCTCATGGGTTCACCACAGCAAGAAGACCTGATCCAGTGTTGTCTCAACACACCAGAGGTCTCATTGAGAAACATTGCTCCAAAACGTCAGTCATCATAGTTTAAAATGTATGGAACATAAAGGAAACAAACAGATGCCAATATTTATGTTGGGTAATTGATTACCCAGCTTTTGACATTGTTTCTTCCCAATGTCTGCCAACAAAGGACTCTTGTTTCTAAACTAAGTGTCCCAAAACTAAGAGAGCAGGGTACTCCTTCAGGAGTACACCAGTCATCTCTGTAGCCCATGAACGCAGCACAGAGGGTCTTTTTAACTATGCATTCATGAGCACACACAGACACCAAACCAAACTTCCAGCTTTCTGCCACAAGAGAAATATCTTAAAAAGGAACCTCTTTTAACCAATATCTTCTTGTCCAATCTCAAAGTCATTCTGCACAAAGCAACAAAAGCAATTTAAGCAGCGAAACAGTTAAGAGGGAGAACTGGAGGGAAAGATACATATGCCCGTTTGCAAACCCTTAAGCTTGTGAAGGGTGATCCAAGAACCATCTTTTCTTTCTAATCCAAAAGTCTTTCTGCTGGCTCAATCTCAGAAGTCTTGGAAATAGGACAGAAATGCTTCACTGCTCTGAAGATACATTCTAGTGTCTTGATGAGAGAAAGCAGCTGGCCAAGTCAGGCCATGTAGTGGTGATCATCTCTCTCCATATAGTCTGTCTATAAGAAATTCAATTCTTTTTTAAATCTCTAGGCTTTCCTGGAAATTTCACTGATTATACAATTCAGAAACTAGAAGATTATGATGAAGAGTCTTTCTCATCTTCATTATTCTGACAACAGTACAGTCAATCTGATACTGTCTTTCCTGAAACCCTATCAATGATATTGACTTATTCTTCAATGGTTTCCTTCGTCCCAATCTGGCTATTCAAAGCAACTTGTATTTGAATTCCCTACTGAACATGAATGTGTCCCCATCTTCCATTTCCTTCCTTTGGGGACTTTAACCAGAACTCGTGCTTTGCCACACGCCAGGGACTGTAATGTTCTTTGCAGCTCACTGTCCTCTATTCTCATGGCCCTTTTGATTTCTTCAAAGCTAAACCTACCCCCTTCACTGAATATGAGAAGCACCAGTATCCAGAAGATGGACACCTGGAACTTCTTTCCTTCCTTAAATTTGCTTTTAAAACAGCATTCCCCAATGTAGTTTGCCACTGAAGATTTCTACCACTGTGCTTTCTGAACTAATTGCTAATTTCTGAGATAAAATGTCTTAAATACTTTCTGAAATTTAACCATTTCTAGAGTTAAATGCACTTCCATAGGTGTGTATGTTGGTCAGTATGCCATCATAATTCTATTCACTGTTAGATCTATAGAGCCTGGGTCACTCTGATTTTGCATATACTGCTTGAAAAGAATCATGATATCCTTGGAGAGTTCCATGTCCTTGAACATGCCTTCCAGCTTGCTAGTGAAAGCAGCACCACATTCATGCTCTAGTTTTGACGACTAAACTTGACAGATTCTTCACCATCTACTGAGGCACTTTTCCCAATGAGGAATCATTTTGTTAAATCTTTTTTATAAAAGGCTACAAAGAAATCTTTACTATGAATGAACCTGAATATTATCATTACTTTGTCAAGAATCCTCTCCAGCTCTTCATCTGTTGCTTATTACTTGCTCCTGATTTTGAATCAACGTGCTTTGCTATCAGTTCTGAGGGTTTATTTGGCTTTTCGTTGATACATGTTTCAAAGGATTCCTTCATCAAGGCGATGAACTTCTCGTTCCTCGAAAAGCACACTTCTATCACATGGTCCACATGATCCTTAAAATCTAGCAGGTCCTGTACCATAGTTCTGTCTTTTTCAGGACTGATAACAATTGTTGTCCCAAAAGTCTTGATGTAGTCACTCCAATGCTGCAGCAGACACTGCTGCCCATGCTTCACACAGCTGAATGGCTGGTATATCTGAGTGAGGTTGGCACTCTGGTCTCATCAAGGAGGTGGTCTAGCCCTTTCTACAGAACTGCTGTTCAATGTTCTCTGAGTAGCTGTTTCTCCGTGTAAGCAATCAGTGGTTTCTGTGTGCTGTGGTCTAAATATGTGATTACTCAATCTCCTTCTTCCTCTAAACACTAACTTACATGGTTAGGATATTCTGGCCTTCTGCGGCATATAAACAATTCATTTCTTCCAAAAATTTCAGGTCAAATGAATCTTTATATACCTTAAGGTCAGAAAGCATACTCAGCAGACTTTTCATAAACTTCTAGCCACTGCTTTGCTGCTTCTTTCTTGTTAATAGCAGAATTCCACCAATACTTTTACTCTGAGCCATTTTATTACTAATGATATGGTTTCTTAAAAGTTCCAATCCTATATTCCAGACAGAAGGAAGCGTGGAATTCTGAAGTACATAAGTACAAAGCAAAAAAGAGGACAATATTTCTGCTGATGATCATTTGTCTGCAATGATCTTGCCAGCATGTGCTAATCTTCTTTAAAACTAAAACACTGTCTGGTGAGTCTTCTCTAAACTGAACGATCTATGCTTGGACATGATCTTCACAGACCTGGCACAGCTGTTTGTAGAGTGTTGAGGAAACTTTGTGAGAATAGATTTTCAACAGCTTAGTAGTTTTTCCAAGTTCTATCTGATGGAGATACCACTTGTATGGCTTTTTCTGCCGCAAGAAGCTTCTGCTAGGTATCCTGAACATTAGTTATCAGGCAATTTAGGCCTCTCTCAGAATTCTTGATCACTAGTTTCTTAGAGCCACTGCTATGCCCAGGTTGGGAGGTGATGGTGGCCACTGTGAGAGACACAGATGTGGTGAGGCCATGGGTGTGCCCAACAAGCACTGAGTGGCTGGCCTTCCTGGGGGTCTTGTCAGCCATGGTTGCAGCCAGGAAGCAGTGGGAGACTGCCCCAACCCCCCCGACTGGCCGCCCAACTACCACTGCCCAACAGCTCAGGCAATTCTTAAAATAAGAACGGCAGTATGGCAGTTTGCCGTACTGACTGACTCTTCCTTTCACAAATGATTTCTCTGTAGCACATGACGCCATATGATAGGATTTTACCTGCAGGAGAACGTCTTTAAAAATTGGGAGTCAATGCTCCCAAACCCTGCCACTGTTTTATCAACTATGTTTATATAATATTCAAAATGTTGTCATTTCAACATTCTTTTTTTTTTTTTAATTTATTTGACAGACAGATCACAAGTAGGCAGAGAGGTAGGCAGAGAGAGAGACAGGAGGAGGAGGCAGGCTCCCTGCTGAGCAGAGAGCCCGACGCGGGACTCGATCCCAGGACCCTGAGATCATGACCTGAGCCGAAGGCAAAGGCTTTAACCACTGAGCCACCCAGGCGCCCCTCATTTCAACATTCTTCACAGCATCTTCACCAGGAGTAGATTCCATCTAAAGAAACCACTGTCTTTGCTCATCCATAGGAAGTAACTCCTCATCCAATAAAGTTTTATCATGAAATTGAAGCAATTCAAATAATAATAATGAAAATGTTTCAAATATCTCAAGAATCAAAATGTGACACAAAGATATAAAGTGAGTGAATGGGGTTGAAAAAAATAGTGCCAGTAAACTCGCTTAATGCAGGATTGCTGCAAACCTTCAATCTGTAAACAATGCAGTATCTGTGAAGCTCAGTAAGGTAAAATGCAATAAAATGAAGTAAGCCAAAAAAAAAAAAAAAAAAAAAAAGAAGTAAGCCTATAGTTTAGAATATTTCCTCAATTTTTGTGTTATTAACAAGAACAGGCAATGGATACAAAAAACTTTTTTAAAAAAATATTTGAGAGCAAGAGAGAGAGGGAAAGAGAACGTGACACACATGAGTGCATGTAAGGAGAGATGGGGGAGAGGGATAGAGAATCCCAAGCAGACTCCACCCTAAACAGGAAGCCTGAGGTGGGGCTTGATCCCATGACGCTGAGATCACAACCTGAGCTAAAACCAAGAGTCAGAGGCTTAAGTGACATCCAGGTCCCCCCAGACACAACAAACTTTTAAGTTTAATCTGCTTTACTGCTAATTTTTCCATCACTTTCTTAAATCTAGACATCCAACAAAACAATAAATCAAGCTCTGGTTAGTGCTATTTACCAATTTCTGTGGTATGAATAAATCATGACACATTTCAAGCTACAGTTGAAAAAACACTGAACACAGAGCTGGGAAGAGATACGCAATAGCACATTGTTATATGATATTTCACCACACAGCTATAATAGACATATATAATGTACAATGTAGCAAAGTAACTAGGAAGTGATGAGTTTTCAGCATTTATTGTCTTCACCTTTTAATTTTTTTTTAAAGATTTTATTTCTTTATTTTAGAGAGAGAAAGTGCATGAGCAGGGGAAGGCGCAGAGGGGGAGGAAGGAGGAGGAAAAAGTCTTAAGCAGACTCCACACTAAAAGTGGAGGCCCATGTGGAGCTCCATCTCACAAACCTGAGATCATGACCTGAGGTGAAACCAAGAGTCAAGCCCTCAGGTGCCC
The DNA here is from genome assembly GCF_002288905.1 of Enhydra lutris kenyoni. Taxonomy (NCBI): domain Eukaryota; kingdom Metazoa; phylum Chordata; class Mammalia; order Carnivora; family Mustelidae; genus Enhydra; species Enhydra lutris. The sequence continues at coordinate 16,872,388 of NW_019154108.1, read as the reverse complement.
CTACTGCATTTGCTTTTAACATAATTTAATTATAAATTTTGTGTAATTTAATTTTTAATGAAGGCTGTGTTTAACAGCTCATAAGATACCTAAATTCTAACAATCAGCTCTTATGGGGGGCTACAAGCCAGCTCCAGGACACCATTGGCTGGATACTATATAAATGTTTCACAAACAAGGGAACTAAAAGTTAGCAGTGATTTATTTAGGGTCACACAGTTGGTAAATGTTAACACTGTGATTCAAGCTGAGGTATAATAGACTCTAAATCTGTGCTGGATCATACCAGGTTATCAAAGATATAATTTATACCAAAATTTAATATTAAAAGTCATATAAGGATGTTTTTCTTTGTAAATACTTGAGTGTATACCAGTTTTTTTCCCTTTTTTTAAAAAGATTTTATTTATTTATTTATTTATTTAAAAGAGAAAGTGAGAGCGCAGGAGCAAAGGGGGAGGGGCAGATAGAGAGGGAGGAGAAGACTCGTGCTGAGCAGGCAGCCCCATGCAGGGCTCAATCCCAGGACCCTGAGATCATGACTTGAGCTGAAGGTAGACGCTTAACCGACTGAGCCAACCAGGCGGCCCTGTATACCTATTTTTCTTGTCCTTCTGATTTCAGAGAACAGACACTGTAATCATTTTAATAAGGGAGAGTCAACTACATGGACATAGAGTTTTGGTTGGAAAGCTAGGGACCTACTCACAGAAATCTTAATAGAGGTATGCTTTCTGTGAAGTGGAAAGCCATCACAACTGAGGAACTGGCCAGCCTTCTTATCTCTTATGACTAAAAAATCTCTATTTTTCTGTGTATATGTGTTTACTCCTTATATTTATCTATATTATCTCATTGTTTCTGCCTTGCAGATTTCAATTAAAGTCAAAATAACATTTCTGCAATGCCTCATATGTAACTAGTGACAAACCCTTCCCTTTTAGCTTATAAAAAAAAAAAAACTTCACTATCCAAATTTCAGATAATTTATTCACTGTGTATTGAATGACAGTAAATACTAAAGAAACAACAAATAATCCCTAAGGTTAAGAACACTAAAAATCTAACAAGACAAATTACAAATTACAGATTGATCTGTGAATTTCTATGGGCTAAAAAGTACAAATAAACAATTCATTCCCAAGTGAATGAATAAGAGCTTTGAAAAATAAGTACATTTTTATCCCATACTTTTAACATCTTCTGAAAACAGTGCCTATTCTGATAGCCAGGGAAGATAAAAACTAAGATAAAAGTTGTTTATAGGCAGCTACAATAACCCACTGAGGCTGAATTGTTATGATGACCAGGAAACTTAAAAAGAAAAAAAAAAAGTATACCAATTTCTAAGTTTTGGATTCAGGCAATGAAATTAGAGTCCACTAAAGAGGTTGTGAGTAAAGACACAGCTGTTGCAAATATTAAATAACAATATAATGATTACTCATAATTAAGAACAAAAGACAACTTATAATAAAAACAATACAAGTAGTAGATTTCAATTTGAAAAGTGAACTGTAAAAATCATGAAGGTGATTTTGATCATGCTACATAAAATAAATGTAATTTAAAACCAGTTAGATAGGCATTTTATTTAACAAAGCAACAAATTTTTAAGTGATTCCTGTACCAAACACCCCAAAAAACTCCCCATTCAGAGGTTTATGAAGATTACCCAAGGAAATGTATTAAAGAATCTGGCTTTTTTGTTTGTTTGTTTGTTTGTTTAGAGAGGAAGAGGAGTTTTTAAAAATGACCCATTTAAAAAAAAAACAAGCAATCAAGGTTTCAGTTTTGAGTAAGATGTAGTAAGCACATGCCATCTTTCTCTCCCACTGAATTCATCTATAAAACCTAAATATAATGCATGCAGCAGTTATTTGAGGGCTCTGAAAAGTAAGTAAGAGCAAATAGTTTGGGAACAAAGATGAGAATCTGAAGTACAAGCAAAGCAGTCACAGGGATAGCGATTATTTTTCCTTTTTGATATCCATTGGCCTGGACTCAATGCAGTCCCGAAACACAAAAGTGAGCACCCAAGTAGACAGAGTACCAGTTATCTTGTAAATCTGACTTGAGGAAAAGAAAAGTGATCTCTTAACATTCAGTAGAGGGAATCCCTGCTTTTCTTTTCTTTTATCCATTTTTTTGCACCCCACAACCCAAGAAATTCCTTGGTAGTGGAGGCGGTGACAATAGGGACCTGCAGAAACTAAAATACTAAAAGAGGGAAGGACCCATTTCTCTTTCTGCCCTTCCAGTGCTTGGCCTCAGACACTGGCAAAATCAGAGGAATTGCTCAGCAACATGGGATAAATAAAGACTTAGTTATCTGACCAGAGGACCAAAAAGTGGAACTCCAAAGAACTAGAAAGTACCAAGGACAATGCACAGAGAAAAGACCTTGGGAAAGTAAGTCCATAAAGTTATTTATGAACTCCTGAGATCACCTGCAAGCTGCATATGTGAAAAATGAGCCTAAACATCTTACCACAGACTTTGAGAAGTGTACAGATCCCAGGCTGCCACTGGTTGACAATACACACAGGACATATCTGAGAAGCAAAACAAAGGCTTTGAAAAAGGCACTAATGTAAAAAAATCACAAACCACAGAAGATGAAGTTCATACTTGCGTCAAACTGAACAAATCAGTCTTCTTTAAAGCAAATCTTCAAAAACAAAACAAAAAATAAACAGAATTAAAAAAAAAAAAAACCACCCTACACAGGATATAAGCAAGACCTTAGATCTCATAACATAATATTCAAAATGTCCAAGACATAATCCAAAATTCCCTGGCATACAGATACCCAGGAAAATCTCAACACGTGTAGAAAAGACAGCAGACACCAACTTCCACAATAACGCAGATGTTGGAATTATGTTACAAAAACTATGATAAAAATGCTTCATCGAATAAGGGCAAATATTCTTGAGAGGAAGGGAAAGACAGAAAGCTCCAGCAAACAAACAAATAAAAGATAAAAAGAAGAACCAAATCAAAAGTTTAGAAGTGAAAAACAGCAATGGAAATAAAAATTCGCTGAAGGAGTCCAACAAAAAAATTTAGATGACAGAGGAAAAGTCAATACACCTAAAGATAGATCAAAAGAAATTCTCCAATCTGAACCACAGAGTAAAATAAAATAGGAAAAAGGATGAAAGCACTTCCTACCTTTGATCTCCATGGAGGGGAGAGGCTGGGGAGTGGCCAATGATTTAATCAACCATGCTTTCATAAAGGAACCTCCGTAAAAATCCCAAATGAAGGGGTTCCAAGAGCTTCAGGTTGGTGACCACATCCATAAGCCAGGAAGGTAGTGCACTCCAACTCCATGGTAACAGAAGCTCCCGTGCTTGGGATGCTTCCAGACCTTGCTCTTTGTACCTCTTCATCTGGCTGTTCATTGTTCATCTGGAACAATGAACAACTTAGGAAAATACAGTATTTTCCTAAGTTTTGTGAGCTGTTATAGCATATTACTGAACCTGAGGAGGAGGTTGTGGGACCCTAATTTGTAGCCAAGTCAGACAGAAGAATAGGTAATCTGGGGACCTACTACTTGCTATTGGCATCTGTATTTGCTATTGTCTTATAAGATTAAGACCTTAACCTATGGGTTTTGTGCTAACTCTAAGTAGCATCAGAAGTGCATTAAATTGTAGAAAACCAGTTGGTATCTGCAGAGAATCAGGGAATTGCTCAGTGTGGAAAACCCACCCATTTAATGTCAGAAGTGCTCTGAACAAACTATTTTCTTTTAACCTCAAATGAGATCTAAAGAAATACATGCCCAAACATACCATAATCAAATTACAAAAAACGAAAACTAAAAATAAACTCTTGAAAGTAACCAGAGAAAAACAACTCATTAGTTAATATAGAACAACAATTTTAATAACTGGATTTCTTATCAGAAATCAAGGAGGCCAATCATGGTGATGAAATAGTATTTTTCAAGAACACCAATAAAAGAACGGTTGACCCAGAATACATAGCCCAGTGAATATATTCTTCAGAAATGAAGGTGAAACAAAGACAAATGGAAGAAAATCCAAGAGAATTTGTTGCCAGTATACTACTCTTCTTAAAAAAAAAAAAAAGCATCTGCCTTCAGCTCAGGTCATGATTCCAGCGTCCTGGGATCAAGGCCCACATCTGGCCCCCTGCTCAGCAGGAGGCCTGCTTCTCCCTCTCCCATTCCCCCTGCTTGTGTTCCCTCCCTCTCTGTGTGTCTCTCTCTGTCAAATAAATAAATAAATAATCTTTTAAAAATTGCTAAAGGAAATTTTTTCAGATGTAAGAGAAATAATGCCAATAAAAACCAAGAACCTCAGCAATGAAGAAAAAGCAACAGGAATGATCAATATTTAGGTACATGTAATGAAGTATTCTCCTGCTGAGTTCTTTAAAATGTTTGACAGTCAAAAAAAAAATCGTAACCTTTTCTAAAAGGGTTTTTAATGTATGCTGATATAATATATACAACAACTACAGCATAAAGGGAAAAAGAAAAAGAGACCTATTTGGTGATAAGGTTTCTACACTCCAAATAAAATTGTAAAATACTGACTTAAAGTAAATTGTGAAAGGTAAAGTATATATATTGTAATCTCTAGAGCAACCATTTTTAAACACCAAAACTACAGAAATAGAAATGGTTAAAAAAATAAAGGTAATTAAAACAGAATTCTAAATATATTCAAACAACTTCCCTCCTCAAAAGAGAAAAAGGGATTAAAAACATGGAGAAAAATTTGAAAATCAAATAATAGGGTGCCTGGGTGGCTCAGTGGGTTAAAGCCTCTGCCTTTGGCTCAGGTCATGATCCCAGGGTCCAGGAATCGAGCCCCCCATCAGGATCTCTGCTCAGCGGGGAGCCTGCTTCCTCCTCTCTCTCTGCTTCTCTGCCTACTTGTGATCTCTGTCAAATAAATAAATAAAATCTTTTTAAAAAATTTTTAAAAAAATAAAAATCAAATAATAAAGAGATAGATCTAATTCCAAACGTAACAATGATCACATTAAATATAAATGGTCTATCTAAAACACCAATTAAAAGACAGATTGTTACAGTGACTTTTAAAAAATTATCCAACTGTATTCTGTGTCTATAAGAAACTCACCTTAAACATAACGATATAAATAGTTTTAAAGTAAAAGGATAGAAAAAATACATACCATGCAAACACTAATTAAAAGGAAGATTAAGTGGCTATATTAACATCAAAGTAGACTTCAGACCCACGAAAATTACCACGTATGAAATTCATCACATAATGAAACAAGCCAATTCATCATGAATTCACAAATTCCTAAATGTGTATGTACCTAATAATAAGAGTTTCAAAATACATGAAGCCAAAATTTACAAAACTAAAAGGAGAAATAGACAAATCCATAATTATAGCTGATGGCTTCAATTCATCTCCTTCAGTAATCTGTAAAATGAGCAGATAGAAAATTAACAAGAACATACAGGAACTGAACAAAAGCATCAACCAACTGGATCTGGCATTTATGAACACTCCACCCAAGAACATCATTTTATTCTTTTCAAAATGTACACACGGAACATTCACCAAGATAGACCCTATCCTGTGTCATAAAATAAGCTTTAGCAAATTTAGAAAAACTGTAATTATATAAAGTACATTCCTCTAAACCATAAAAGAATTAGAAATTAATAATAAAAAGATAGCAACAAAATCTCCAAACACATGGAAATTAAGCTCACTTCTAGATAACCCACAGGTGTAAAGGAATCAATGGAAATAAAAATATTTTGAACTGAAGAAAAATGAAAATACAACATATCAAAATTTGAGAAATACAGCAAAGGAGTGTCTAGAGGGAAACTTATGGTATAAAATGTTTATATGGGAAAAGAAGAAAGGTCTCAAATCAATAAGCTAAACTTCCACATTAAGAAACTAAAAAAAAAAAAAAAAAAAGAAAAAAAAAAATTAAATGCAAACAAAACAAAGGAAAAAAGAAAACAACAGAAAATCGCTCAAATTGAAAACAAAAAACTCAATAATCAGTGAAATCAAAAGCTAGCTCTTTATAAATAAAAAAAAATTGACTTAAGGGGCACCTGGGTGGCTCAGTGGGTTAAGCCTCTGCCTTCGGCTCAGGTCATGATCTCAGGGTCCTGGGATTGAGCCGCGCATTGGGCTCTCTGCTTTGCCCCCTGCCCCGCCTGCCTCTCTACCTACTTGTGATCTCTGTCTGTCAAATAAATAAATAAAATCTTTAAAAAATTGGCTTTAAGGGGCGCCTGGGTGGCTCAGAGGGTTAAAGCCTCTGCCTTCAGCTCAAGTCATGATCCCAGGGTCCTGGGGAATCGAGCCCCGCATCAGATTCTCTCCTTGGTGGGGAGCCTGCTTCCTCCTCTTTCTCTGCCTGCCTCTCTGCCTACTTGTGATCTCTCTCTGTTGAATGAATAAATAAGATCTTTAAAAAAAAAAAAAATTGGCTTTAAAAAAAGCCAGGCAAAACAGAGAAAAAAGAAGACACAAATTACCAACATTTAATATGAAATAGGGGATATAACTACAGACCCCAGGCATTAAAAAGATAATAATAAATAGTACAAACAAGTCTATGCACATAAATTCAACATCTTAGATGAAATGGACCAATTCCTGCAAAACCACAAAATGCCAAAATTCACACCAGATGAAATAGATAACCTAAGGAGTCTATAACTGCTAAAGAAATTGGATAATCACATAAACAATTCTCTTCCAAAAACAAAACCCCTAGACCCAGATGGTCTCAATGGTGGATTCTACAAAATGTTTAATGAAGAATACCAAACTATCAGATCTCTTCCAAAAAACAGAAGAGAATACTTCCCAATTCATTTTAGGATAATGATGTTAACCTGATACCAAAACTAGACGAAGACGGCACAGGTGAAGTAACTACACACTAATATCATTCTGGGATATAAATTTTTAAAATCCTCAACAATCTATTAGATAATTTAATCCAGCAATATACAGAAACAATAATACACCACGACTAAGTGGGGTAGATCCCAGGAATGCAAAAATAGTTCAATCTTTGAAAATCAAGCCATGTCATCCACCCTATTAACAGTATAAAAGTAAACCATGTGATCATATCATTTGATGCAGAAAAAGCATCTGATAAAACTCCATGTACTTCAACAGTAAAAACATTTAGCAAACTAAAGAAAAGGAAATTTCCACAATCTGATAAAAAGGCATTTCTGGGGGCAAAATATCAGCTAACAATACACTTAACAGTGAAGACTAAGATGGGAATAAGACAAAAAGATAGCTACTCTCAACACACCTATATAACATCTTACTGGAAGTGTTGGTCAGTGCAATAATTTAACAAAAAGAAAAAAAAGGCATACAGATTAGAAAGGAAGCCATAAAACTGCCCCTATTCTCAGATAATATAACTGTTTACAAAGACAATCCCAAGCAATCTATGAAGAACCCCTAAAACTCAACTGAGTTTTTAGTGACAGGACACAAGGTCAACACATTAAAAAAAAAAAAAAATCAATCATATTTTTATATACCAGCAATGAACAACTGGCAAATTAAATTTAAAAACCAACACCAGGGGCATGTGGGTGGCTTAACAGGTTGAGTGTTGGACTCTTGTTTTCAGCTAGGACCATGATCTCAGGGTCATGAGACTGAGCCCCATGCCAGGCTCCACGCTTAACCAGGACTCTGCTTGAGATTCTCTCTCTTCCCTTCTCCCTCTCATGCACTCACTCTCGCTCTATGTAAGATAAATAAATAAATCTTAAGGAAAAAAAAAAACAAAAAAAACCCAACACCATTTACAATAGCTCTAACAAAAGGAGACAATCAGGTAAAAATATAACAAAATATATATAGGATCTGTACCTTGAAAACTATAAACCACTGGTGAAATATGTAAAAGAAGACCTAAATGGAGAGACTTACCACAGGTCATGGACTAAAGACTAAACAGTAAAGAAGTCAACTCTTCCTAAACTGATTCACAGATTTAACATACTTCCAATCACTACGCCAGGAGGATTTTTTATATATATAGATAAACTGAGTCTAAAATTCATATTGAAAGGCAAAAGAACTGGGAAAATCATTAAATTTCTGAAGAAGAACAAGACAGAGAAATCACAGTAATTAATTTTTAAGACACAACCAAGAAAATGTTCATATTACAGTACTGGCATAAGGATGGACAGAAACAGAGAACAATGAAAAAGAACATAGTCCAGAAACAGACCCCACAAAATTTGGCAAATTAATTTTCGACAAAGATGCAAACGCAATTCAAAAGAGAAAGGCGAGTCTTCCCAGCAAATCATATTAGAACAAGTGAACAACCATATGTAAGAAAATGAACTGGCCTAAACCTCACACCTTCCATAAAAATTACTCAAATGAGATGACAAGACTAAATATAAAACTGTAAAACTTTTAGAAGAGAATAAAGGAGAAAATCTTTGTGACCAGAGGTTAGGCACAGAGATCTCAGGGCTGACACCAAAATGATAAAACTGAAAAATGGGACTTCATCAAAATTAAAAACTTTTGCTGTACAAAGGACACTGTTAAAAAATGAAAAGATGGGGCATCTGGGTGGCTCAGTCAGTTAAGTGTCTGCCTTCAGCTCCAGTCATCATTCCAGAGTCCTGGGACTGAGCCCCGCATCAGCCTCCCTGCTCAGAAGAGAGTCGTCTTCTTTTTCTCCCTCTGCTCCTACCTCTGCTTAAGCTCTCTCTCACACACACACACAAATAAATAAATAAAATCTTTTTAAAAAATAAAATAAAAAATAAAAGAATGAAAAGACAAGCTACAGACTGGAAGAAAATATTTGCAGTACACATAATCAACAAAAGACTTATATCCAGAATACATAAGGAACTTTCAACACTCAACAGGAAGAATACGGACAATACAAATAAAAAATGGACAAAAGACTAGGAAACAGAGATGGCAAGTGAAGACACTCAACACCATTAGCCACTAGAGAAATGCAAAAGACAACCACAGTAATGAAAATGTTCTAAACTTAAGACTGTGGTGATACTTGCAGTATTCTGAATACACTAAAAACATCTAAATTGTATACTTTAAATGAGTAATTTTATGTTATTTAAATTATAAGAAAGACTCGGGGCGCCTGGGTGGCTCAGTGGGTTAAAGCCTCTGCCTTCGGCTCAGGTCATGATCCCAGGGTCCTGGGATCGAGCCCCACATCGGGCTATCTGCTCTGCGGGGAGCCTGTTTCCTCCTCTCTCTCTCTCTCTCTGCCTGCCTCTCTGCCTACTTGTGATCTCTGTCAAATTGAAAAAATAAATAAAGAAAGAAATTATAAGAAAGACTCTAAAAAAAGAACTACAATGAAATACCATTTACACACATATTAGAATGGCTAAAATAAAAAATACTGTATCAAGTGTTGGCAAGGATACAGAACAACTGGAATTCTTATGTTGCCAATGGGAATGCAAAATGAAACAGCCACTCAGGAAAACACTCTGGCAGTTTCTTATAAAGTTAAATACAGACTTACCAAATGACCCAGCAATCCCATTCCTGAGTATCTAGAGAAATAAAAAACTTATATTCACACAAAAACCTGTAATAAAAGGAATGGATTATTGATACAAGTAACAATTTGCATGAATCTCAAAGGACTTACTCTGTATGAAAGAAGCCAGTATCCAAAAGTTACATGCATATTATTCTACTTATATGACATTCTCAAAAAGACAAAACTATAGTGATGGGAAATGAAGGTTATGTGTAGGAGGAAAGTGTGACTGCACAGGGATAGCTCAAGGATTTTGGGGTGAAAAAATTATTCTGTACCCTGATTGTGGTGGTGACTACGCCACCACATATGTTAAAATTCATAAAACTGTACATCCCAAAAAAGTAAACCTTACTCTATGTTAACTTAAAAAATAAAATTTAAAATGTCAGTAGAGACACCTTAGTGGCTCAGTTGGTTAAGTGACTGCCTCTGGCTCAGGTCATGATCCCAGCGTCCGGAGATAGAGTCCTGCATGGGGCTCCTTGCTTCTCCCTCTGCCTGCCACTCTCCTTGCTTATATGTACTCTCTTTCTGACAAATAAATTAAAAAAAAAAAAAAAAAAATTAAAAAAAATGTCAAGCAATCAAATAACCATATCAATTTATATTATCACTACTGCAAAAGGCCATTTCCCATCAAGGAGAGACATGAAACAAAAAGGAAGAAAATAATTTTTGCCAAATCATTTGTTTTAAAAAATGCCGTTTCAGGTAATATATAACCTGAATTTTCTCATCTTACCAGCCTCTAGGTATACTAGTACTAACTCCAATGTTTACAACCTGTTGCCCTTACTTGCATAATATTTCATATCATCTTTTGTCTCCACTCCCTGACCCCCACCCCAGTTATTTGTGAGAGGTATTCTTATATTCTTCACATCCTCTCCCTATTTTGTTGATGTCCAATTCTTACAAAGTCACTTACGGGAACTACTTCACTATTGCTAATGCTGACCTTCCAAATCTGCAAATCCTTGTAAGGTTCCTTTAGTCTCAATATGTAAGAGACATGCTAGATTTCCTACAAAAGATGAGAAGAATGCCCTCTCACTAAAATTGTTTCAGGTTTCTTAAACGTACTAAGCTTAACTCTAGATTCTGGCATATGCTCTGTTCCAAACTTGAAAAACTTCCCCAACATATTTCTTAAACCATTCATTGCCCAAATGTTTTATTTGGACATTGTCCAAATGTTTTATTAATGTTTTAACTATAAAACATTAATACCTTGACACAACATTCTTTGACCCTCCCAGATTATGTTAAATTTCCTTGTCATATTATTCTATAGCACTGTATATTTCTCTTCAGAATGCTTACATTATTTTAATTACTTGAAATCACTCCTGGGTTACAGACTCCATGAGGACAGGGCAAGTGTCTATTTTGTTCACTGCCATGTCTAGTATATGGTAGTCACATAAGACTGACCAGATGCTGTATACCTTGAGAGGCCATGATCTCTCTATCCCTGATGGTGTGAAAAGAAGCCTCAGCTCAGTAATAATGTAAAAGGGATTCATGCAACGGATGGGGGGCTGAAACTTGAAGACCTTCAAAATCCCCTGAAACACTTTAATATGGTGTGAATTACAAAATTTCACATAATTAGAATACAATGGAACATACACTAGAGTTATTCTGAATATAATTTATTTCTTACTATCTTATTTATAAGTCAATTTTGAAAACTAGAGCCTCAGTTATTAAGAGCGAAGATAATATAAATGAAAGTAATTCATTATACTGTAGATGAAGGAAATCATTAGGAGGGAGTTCGAGTTAAGAGAATGTCAGCTGATGTGCTCTCAACCTTTGATCAATCAATAAAAATATTTAATGGCTATATAAATCAAAGACTTCACATTCTAGTGAGACATAGTATTAGTATAAATGTACCTAAAAGATATTTGAAATAAAAATCCTGAACAATATTTAAAAATTTAGAGGACCAAGCTCAATCTTGTCCTCCCAACTAAATGAACAGACGTTGCCTGTTTTTGTTTGGAATACATATCATCTCACAGAATTAATTATTTAGCTAATATTTTCCTTCTTATGAAATCTGGTGTTAATTGGAAATCAAGTTTTCTTAAGTCTAAACAAGTTACATGTTTAGAGAGAGCCATAATGTAATACCCAGATCTGTTTAAAATCATTTAAAGACACTATTTGATCAGTTTTCAAATAGACTTGGACTATCAACACAGAACAGACACATTCTGTCTGACAATATGTATTCTGAATTTAAGGGGGTTTTTGCAATTCAACAGGCATTATTCAATGAAGTCACATTAAAAAAATATTAAAGGTCAAATCTCCCTTATAAGTAGTAAAGAGAACTAAATTGCATTGCTCTCATTCCTCACTGGCTCATTGCAGACAAGGATCTCACAATCCTTTACTAATTACATCTGCTAAGACCAAATACATAAATAAAAGTTACAAATTTCCAATAAAGGTCACATTCTAAGATTAATCTCTTTGTGCTTCAACTTCTCCTCTATATTACAGAGGCAGTACTGATTAAATACTTCTTTTTGCAAGTCATCAATGACATCCTTATTGCTGCTAAGACAAACAGACCCTTTTCAATCCATATCTTCTGAGATCCCTCTGCTGCATTTCACAATACTGACCATTCATACTTCTTGACACCCTATCTCTCATCATGGTTTCCAAGATACTAATCTCCAGGGTTGGTTCTTCCAACTAAAGTCTACCACCTGTTACAGAAGATATCAAAATCTTTATCTCTGGCCCATATCACCACTTACTGAAATCTAGACGGATACACCATCTATTAGCTGTCCCAAAGACACCTTATATTCAACTACTCCAAAATTGAATTTAGCAACTTGGAAGTATACTGATTATGGAGTAAAATCTCTGGAATCAAGATTACCCAGCTTAAAATCCTGACCCCACTTCTTTCTTATTAAATGTCAGACCAGAAAAAGATACTACAAATCTTTCTTTTGACTGTTTCTCTTATCTATAAAATAGAAATAAGTAACTTTCACAGGTTATAGTTTATAATGCTGAATAAAATCAAGGTCTGAAATGGTCAATCCTTATTTCACCATGGAGGCTTATTCTATGCTAACGCGAGTTGTAAGGCAATGGGTTTGTAGAACCAAAAAATTATAGTGCTTCTGAGAATCAAAGATGTATTTCTCATACCACCATGTTTTAACAACATTTCTATTACCAATGAAGTATACATAATATCATTTTTTCCTGAAAACCTGACATTAAATTGACAACTGAGGAAATATTAAAGCACATATTGCCTTTCAACACAATGATCATTTCATTCACTAATCAATGGCATCTTTATTCAAGTGGTGTTTATTTTAGCTAAGTAGTGTTTCTCTAGTCATCATGGCACTTCAACTAGCAGCAGCATGTGTAAGAGAAAACATATTTATTTAAGTTTCTTAAAGTGAATCTGTGACTGTGCCTAATGGATAAGTTAGCCCTGCTTCAAGACCCTGCTAAAATGTTAACCCTCTACGATATTCATTGATCTCTTACTAAATCTTCTCAAGGCCAAATGTCACCTTCTTACTCTCACAGCTCTTGGTTCTCTTTTTCCTTGTAATGTTTATCTCACTGAATTAGATAATTAAGAATCTTCCTCCTTGAAAGGACTATGGTTTACTTATTTATTTATTTATTTTGGGGACCACCTCTCACCTCCAGGATTTGACACACGATTCTGGTTTTTAATGCTATATGTATTCAGGAGAGAACACATTCTTCTTTCTATCTTTGTAGAAGAAAGAGTAAAATAGGAACTGTCAGAACAGTAAAGACTGATCAATACAAATGGTCACACAAAATAGAAAAAGGTTTTTAACCATGTGATATAAGATCATGAAATAGCCAAATGTCTCAAGGCAAGCTAATTACTACTCCTAGTAGATAAAGTATCAGGATGATCCTACAAAAAGCTGTTAATTCAGTAAAATGAAGAATATAGAAAACTGAAGATGGTTTGGGATAACTGGGGATTAATGGACATAGAACAAAGAGAAGATTCCAGAAGGAGCTGAAGACAGGTAAGTAGAAGAAGGAGACCATTTTACTATTAACATCTTTCTGAATAGGACTATATTATATCATCCAGTCTCTAAGCAGAGAGGAGTAGGTTCTGAAGAAGCAGGAGGTCTTAAAAAGGAATAAAATGAAAGTAGTTCCTGCCTACTACAAGGAAGTAAAAGCAGTTCCTTATATGATTTAAGATGAAATAGCCACTATGGTGAGTGATGTTAAGTGTGTAAACCTGGCAATTCACAGACCTGTACCCCTGGGGCTAAAAATACATTATATGTTAGTAAAAAATAAAAAAAATTTTTTAAAAGATGAAATAGCCTAATGTCTCAAGGCAAGCTAACTACTATTCCTAGTAGATAAGACAGAGAAGACAGTTACCTGTCTTATTACTAGAGAAGGCAACTAACACATACAGGTTGACTTAAAGAATTTGGTGTCCTTGTGGCAAAATGACCTTAGTATAATAACTGGAGTATTGACTCTCAGGTTACTTACATAACTAATAAAGCAATGATTTTAGAGCTGAAAAATATGTGTACATGCTTAAGAAAACTAAAGTTTTTTTAAGTTGTAAAGTTTTTGTTATGTAGTATTACCAACAGTTACTTTATGACTTTATTATCATTTTGGAATTATATAATATAAAAAGCCTCAATAATTTACGAATGCTTTAGGTACTTATAGGATCTGACTCCCTAAAATCTCCTGTTAAATGTAAAACAGAAACTAAAAAAGGGGAGAGATGTTTATAACTTGTATGCTCTTTTAGATACCAAAAAAAGTCTTTAAAATTTTTCAGTGATAAAGCTATATGGTTTAACAGTAACTCTATCATTCCAAAACTGTGGAAAACTTAAAATTAGAGGATACCTGCTGCACTAAAATATAAAATTAAAGAGAATGTTCTCCATCTACCTAACATAATTACTTTTTTTAAATATGAAGAATGATGATAAAATGAAATGTATTCACATTAGAGGTCTTGGGGGACATCTGATAATTCCACTGACCTGTGTAAACACACCACTTGTCCAAAACACACTAGTCTATAAATAATCATGGCTCTTCGCATCCCCAAAATGGAAACATCATTTCAGGAGGAAAGCAAAGCAAGAGAGACAACTGTGTCAGGTTGAAAAACAGTATGAACTCTATTTTGGGACCACTGTTCTGATAGTCAAGCATTTAACTTTCTTAGGCAGGATTTTTTCGAAAGAATAGTCAAATCACAGGTTAATAACCATAAATTAACTTATCGACTAAAAACAAAGTAAAACTACATTTTTGTTCAACTAGGTTACATTATACATCAGATCATTTTATACCATAGGCCAATCTGTCAACTAATTTCTTCAGTTTCATTTAGTCCTTTCTTAATGAGAATGCTACATAAAATTAAAATATATAACTGAATATATAAATTAAAGTAACATTTTAATTGAAGGTCTAACTCTCTCCTTTACACATTTCTGTTTAAATGCTCATTGTGTATAACAAAAATCTAAACTCTAATAATGTGTCTTAGGAAGACATTTTACCTACATTGGGACAATGACTTCCAAACTATGACCCAGTGGCAAAATGACACTTCCAATCCCTGCTCAAACCCAAGACAGGCACAACTTCTTTCCTTACCTCTCTCAAAGACCTGTTTTCCTACTGTATCAAGGGGCACTGGAAACCAATTACTAACAACTACCTAAGTCTACTGTCAGTCTGTCAAACTCAACACTCTAAGACTTGTTGGATAAATGTCAACAAATGATACCAAAAAGGAAAAATGGGAACACAAATTTACCTAAACTCTGAAATCTTATAACCTGGATTTTCTCTAGTGTCAGCAAAGAATGGAGGAATCTCCTTGTAAATTCTAATGACATCTAACCTCCACATATCCTCTGATTTTACTCTCTGATAAATTCTACCTTCTAAACATACTGATGTGGATAGTATAACTGATTAAGGCACCCTATTAAGGACATAACTCCTTAATTTTACTGGCTGGTACAAAAAGAAACAATAACATTCTAAGTCTGTGTTTTTTAAACTTTAGAATCCCTTGAAAAGTTTGTTAAAACACAGCTGACCAAGCCCATCCCTTGATTTAGTATATCTGAGGCGAGGTCCAAAAATTTAGATAGCTAAGATTTATTTATTTATTTTGAGAGAGAAAGAGAGAGAGAGAGTGCGCGCGCACACAGGTATGAGCAAGGGGAGGGACAGAAGGAAAAAGAATCTCCAGCAGACTGCCTATTGAGCACGGAGCCCCATAAGGCCCAGGTCTTAGACCCTGAAATCATGACCTGAGCAGAAACCAAGAGTCTGATGCTCAACTTACTGAGCCACACAGGCGCCCCCGCCCCCCACCAAAAACTTACATATCTAAAAAGTACCCAGGTGACACTGATGATATTGGTCCAAAGGAACGCATTCTGAAAATCCCTGGTCTAATAATGTTAAATTATAATATTCATTTTCATGTCCTACATACAAAATCTTATCTCAGATTTCTCTAACCCACCAATTTATAAATGTTACTTTATGCTAACAGTTTTCAAATTTCTCTTACTAGATGATAATTATCATAATCTATTTGCTCCAGTCTTTTATGTTGTACACACACACACACACAAAAAAAAGGTTCCAAAAGAGGTTGTCACATCACCTACTGTTAAAGACAATGGAACTTGAAAGTCTTCCAAAATTCTATCCTATGTCACTATATAATTATATTTGCCATTCCTCATTAATGAAATTTATTCTCTAAAACACTGTGCTTAGGTTTGGTTTAGATAACTAAGTTTCCCTTTTGCTATTTCTTGAAAGATAATTTAATAAGCATTATCATATTTTTAAAAAAACAAAAGGCAGCTCCTCTCTTATCTCCTAGCACTCTCTGCTCTGTCATCTTCTGCCAGAAACATTTGTCTTTTCATAAACCACTTTAGCTCTACTGATCTCTAAGAAATAAAATGTTAGAAAGATGCTTAAACACATCAATATTTATTAAATATCAAATCAAACATTTTGATCCACCAGAGAGAACCCTAAAAAACCTCTCCAATCTTATCTTTCAAATTCTCTTACATGATCCCTTTTAAGTCTATCTGCTAACTTTCCATTAGAGTTCATTCTTCTCAAGTGAAAAGCTCCATGCTCTCCTCTCTCAATTAATATCACACTTAAAATCAGGTTGAATCAGGTATTAACTCACTTTTCCTTGATTGCATTCAATTCCTGCCAATAATTTTTTATCTGCTAACATATATTACATTTTAACTATACTGTTTTGCACCTTTAAAAACTGCTTTTATTAGTCATTCACTGTGTATTTTAATGTTCAGAGATCTGTGAAGTTCTTTGATTTTTTTTTATTCCTTCATTTAAAGAAAATTGTTCCATATAAGACAGGATGTAATAAATACTTACTAAATACCACAACTTTGACAAATAAACAAGTTTACTAAATATCAGTGTGGAAAAGAATGTTAGTGCTTACCAATATAATTGTAACTCCTCTTCTGCTTGGCACACAAATAAACAATACTTTCCAGTTCCTCTGCAATTAGGTGGGGCCACATAACAGAGTTCTGGTCAGCAGAATGCAGATGGGGTGATATATTCCACTTCTAAGCCGGGGCAATTAAAATCTCCCACACAATATCCTACCCTCTTTCCATTTCTGT
This sequence comes from Enhydra lutris kenyoni, assembly GCF_002288905.1. Lineage (NCBI taxonomy): Eukaryota > Metazoa > Chordata > Mammalia > Carnivora > Mustelidae > Enhydra > Enhydra lutris. The sequence goes on along the minus strand of NW_019154108.1, from coordinate 16,855,049 downwards.
GATGACCTTGAAGGTCACAGGTTGAATGACAGAACTACATGATAGAAAAAGGCAGAATCCTTAAATCACTTTTTGGAAGGAACATATCTAGGAGAATGTCCTGATCAGGCATATCCACACTGTACCTTGTGTGAATGAGAGTTAAACCTTCATTAAGTTAAGCCACAGAAACTTGTATTGATCTGTCATAAAACTGGGACTACTGATAACAATATGGCCAATAAAGTTCAGGAAATGAAAGAAATCCTTTTTTTTCCCTACAATTTCCCAGAGATTTAACTTAACTGTACGTTGTCTGAAGTACAGTCTTAGAGTAGTAATAGCCTTTTTCACTCATAAATCAACATTACCATATTCACTATTATAACACACTGTACAGCACAACGAAGTAAGAGATATAGCTTGACACTTAAAATGTATTTGAAAATGATTTCTTACATAGTATTTATTATTACAGCACTTATAATATTTTATTCAAATTGGAAGCAGAACTACACTATTATCTGAATCCCCACGTAAGGGCTCTTTATTTCTAAGACCTAAGCAAAGTAAATTTTCAAATAAAAAGTGAGAAAAACAACTAATACTGTGACCAGAAAAGGTTGATTCCTTTAGTAGGGAACAACTGTTAATTTTTAAGCCACAATACCTGTGTCATCATGTTCCACCATACTGTCCTGATCCAAAATTAAAGTAACAGTAAGAATATCTTAATAGTCACTAATAGTCATCCAAGTACCACTATCTTGAAAACTATATTGGGCGCGCACATGCACACACATACACACACAACCAAAAAATGAAGTAGGAACAACTCTGATTGTGTATTCTGATTTAAACAATCACCAAAATCATTTAATTTCTTGGTTAAAGAAAAAAAAAAACTGCCCTCAAAGGGAAAATAATTTTAAGTGTACCAACCACATGGAGTTATAAATTAAAATACTATTTAAGATTTATAAATATCAGCAAGGATACCAGTAAGATTTCCTAACAGAGGATCTCACTTTAAGACCAAATTATTTTGAACAGTGTTACTTTCTACTCATTAAGCACACCTAGCCTTTGACTGAAAAGAAAAAAAAAAAGTGTTTCCTGTAGTTTTCTGACTCTTTTTTGGGGGGACAGCCCTCAGTTTTACTGGCTTCCTGGCTTTATAACTGATATTACCAAGATAAAACATTCCAAACAAAAACATGCCTTTCTGAAGGTAAAGAAATTAAGATCATCCCCACTACTACAGGAAACCATAAAACTCTATTAAATATGTAGAGCATCTCTCAAAATGGCCATCATCTCCCCAAACCTTTTCTCTGCACAATCTATCACATTAATAGTTACTTAATACAGTTAAAATTTTAATGAAAATCATTACATTATTATTGTTGAGAAAATTCAGAATGAACTCAGGAAACTTATTAAGTATTACCATCCATTGATGAACTACACCCTCAGATTAATATGTTCATTTCTGTTAATACATTCATTTCTGATACATGGTTAAGCTGTTCTCCTTAGTCCATATATTAACATTGTGTGTAACTAAAAGAGGAAAAAGTGATGACTAAATTACATTACAAAAAAAATTAAAGAAACCTAAGAAACAATCCCTGATGTCACTGAATATACTAGGTACCATGAGGAAAGCATTACAGTCACTGACCTGGGGAAGAAAGTCTGTCCTATTCGATTCTTAGTTAAAAGTTGCAATGAGTCAAAAGACCAAAATGCTTCATATGAAAAAGAGTAAAACTCCATGAGAAATACACCATGTTTTTTTTCCTTCTTACACATAATATCCTTTCAGTTTCTCTGTTCTATAAAAAGGGATAATAATGATAAACAAGCATTTGAAAACAAAGGATAATAGTTGCTTCTTGCTTGCGTTATTTCGTCAATGCATTTAGCCTTTCAAAGTGTCTGATGTGGTTAGCTAAGGAAATATGATAATCATAAAATGCTTATTTCTGTACCATAATTTTAGCCTCATTATATCAAAAGAGGATAAACCAGATTAAAACTAGTAATAACTTCTGGAACATATTTGTAAAAAACAAAAAAAATACAGCTCTCGGTGAAATCATGATGTGCTAGTAGTTTTTCTACTGTACATCAAAATAATAGAAAGATTAAAAGAGAAAATGTTTATTAAGTGTACAACTTAAAATAATCCTATCTGTTGGATACGTATTACATTTTAGGAAACACTGTTCTAAAACATAAATTAGACTATGTGACAGAAAAACCACTTACCTAGACATGTAATGTTAAACTCACGATTTAAGAGGCTAAAACAAGAAAAAAAGAATAAACAACATACAAGCCTTGAAATTATTTCTCAAATTTGAGAAAGACCCTTTTATACTACCATAATTAATATACAGTAATAATCTTCATAAAATAAATGTTTGTTGGGCACATAATGTATATAAGCAGAATGCATTGGGAAGAAGAGGTACAAACCTATTCTTCCTTTAAAAACATGTACACAGATAACTACAATACAAATTAAAATTTGGTCAGTGCCATAGCGGGAAAAGAAACAGCTAGGAGTATTGGGAAAATATTCTTCTAAGAGCATTACAGAAGGTTTTAGGGAAAGGTGACATTAAATGAATCTATAAACTTGGCAAAATTCCTATTGTTATGTATCAGAAGACAGCTGCATTTCTTCTAGGAAGATGCAACATAAGCAAAAGTCAACTCACTAAAAAAAATGCTGAGTTTTCAAGAAACAGCAACTAATCAAGTTTAACTTTAGAGAATACTGAGAAGTATGCTAGAAAGTTAATCTGAGATAAACTCATCTGCAAGCCAAGTAAACAAGTATTAAGTGTTATCTGATAGACAATAAAAAGTTTTGAGCAGGAAAGTAACAAGATTAGATTTTGGAAGCATAATATGGTAGAATTAGAAAATTCAATTAGGATCCTACATTACATCGCCCAAGCCAGTGACTGTTAAACAATCTGGTCTGGGACCCCAAATTATTGATGACCCAAAGTGCTTTTTATATGAATTTTATCTATGGATATAAACCATATAAAAGTTAACACAGATATTTATATTATTTAGTTACTAATTCACTTTAAAATGGTGATAGCTTTAATTAAATTTAATATGGTAATCATTCCACAGCATATAGAAATATCAAATCATTATACTGTATCCCTAAAACTAATACAAAGTTACATGTCAATTATATCTCAATTAAAACAAGGAAAAAATAATAAAACCCATTAATGTGTTTATATAAGTAACATGTTTTATTTTTTTTTTAAAGATTTTATTTATTTATTTGACAGAGAGAGATCACAAGTAGACAGAGAGGCAGGCAGAGAAAGAGAGAGAGAGGGAAGCAGGCTCCCTGCTGAGTAGAGAGCCCGATGCGGGACTCAATTCCAGGACCCCGAGATTATGACCTGAGCCGAAGGCAGCGGCTTAACCCACTGAGCCACCCAGGCGCCCCAAGTAACATGTTTTAAAAGAAATAATTACACTTTCCAAAACAGAAGAAATGTAGTGAGGGGATTAGCACTATTCTTTATTTTTTCACATCTCTTCAAAGCCTGGCTTAACAGGAGACCACTGGATGTTCCTATCTGCTTCTGCATGAAGTCTGTTTCAGTATGTTGTGATTGAAGAAAATAAAGCCACACACATACATAACTAGAAAAAGGAATGCATCTTAACATCCTTTACAGATAATTGTGGATATTCTTTTTTGACACTACACCAAAACTCAACAAGTGGTAGCTTCTCAAAGGTTAGTTGCAATGCATATCTTTTCTTAACATTAAAACCCCTTTGTCTATCCTATACTTTGAATGGATCTTGCATCCATTCATTACTTTGTAAAATCATGCACTGACCATTTGGAAAATATTAGTTCACTGCTTATACAGATGTTCCAAAAGTTGATATATTTCATTATAAAACAGCACTACTTAATACTACTACTAGTCTCAAAAGAAATGTTAAGTATCGGAAGCTGTCAAGCTTACAGTGGCAGATGAAGGTTTTCAAAAACTCTAATTTTCATTTAAAATCACAAATTTCTTACTGGAACAAATACTGTCAGTTGTTTTTCTTGCAGTGATACTCACTGGACAAGCAACTGTAGAAGAGCACTTGGGCTTAGGAAGAGGAAGAAAAACTAGGTCACTCTGGGAGGCTGTCAATACAGAACACTACGGGATCCTGAGAAAAGAATGACATCAGCCTAGCATTAGTGGTCCAAACCTCCCTAATATCCTCATAATAAATGGGTGGGCTGAGTCTCCTTATGGAGAGAACAGAGCGAATAGCAAACAGAAGGGTTCCCCTACTTGCCCCATAAGGAAACTGACAACAATTTGCCTCTCTTTACCACTTCAGATCCATGGCGGTAGAACTCTTTGGCTTTTAACCACCCACAAGATGCCCACAAATCCAGACGGTCCAACCACCAGACCTAAATTCAAAAGGCACTACAAAGACAAGGGGACTCAACAGAGCAAGTATCAAGTAGAATGATCAGAGTACAGAACAAGAGAACACAAAATGATCAGAAGAGTCAGTGCAATAAAATACTGAAGGAGAGAGATGAAACATGGAATATAATCAGACAACTAAAGTAAATTTGAACATGGAACAAGGAATTTTTTCAATTTCTAAATAACATAATTTCTTGATTAATGATTCAGTAGATATTCATCCCTCAAATCCAAATTTATAGCCTGGAAGAAACAGAAGAAATATCTCTAAGCACAGAGCAAAAAATATGATACAGAAAATGAGGAAAATGATAAGAGATTTGGAGACTAGATCTAGAATACCTAAAATAACTTTTACAATCTTAAACCTCCCAATTAGAATATAAACATCTGAAGGACAAAAACTATGCCTTGTTGGGAACTTCTGATCCTCTAGTATTTTGACTTCAAAAATCTTCAAAATTACTTACTTTACAGTGACCACAATCTTCAAACTCCCTTTTACTTGTCTTCTCTCATCCTATCTGTCCAACAGCTCTTTTGTAAAATGTCTTCTGTTACTTCTGCTGCTTTTTCTACCTAGGTTACCTATGCTACCAGTAACAAAGGAAATTTCCTTCAAAATGTATTCTGCATCTGGAGGAATAAAAGTGACTGATATTTTCAGAGTAAAGCTCAAAAATATTCCTTGTAGGGAGAAGTGGTTCAGCTAAATCATATTATATATGGGGAAATAAGTTTATATTTTATTAAATGGCTCTTATAAGTGCTTCCTTTTAATTAAAAAAAAAAAATGCTTACAGACTTCTACTTTCAAGAAGAATGAATTAGATCAAAGCAAACACACTGCAACAACTAGAAAAGCCTGGACCAATTTTAAAATTTTACTTGTAGAAGTATCAGATTGCTATGGGAGCCATGAAGACTTAGAGAACTATTCAAGGTAGAACTACTTATCACCAGTTCCTTCTCTGTTTCCAGAGTGAGTCAATTTCTTTATTTTTTTTTTAAGATTTTATTTATTTATTTGACAGACAGAGGTCACAAGAAGGCAGAGAGGTAGGCAGAGAGGAGGAAGCAGGCTCCCTGCTGAGCAGAGAGCCCAACGCAGGGCTTGATCCCAGGACCCTGAGATCATGACCTGAGCCAAAGGCAGAGGCTTTAACCCACTGAGCCACCCAGGCGCCCCCCGAGTGAGTCAATTTCTGATATAGAGCATGAGCTAAGAACTGGGCTTAACCTAGATAGGGAATCTCTGATGGGAGGCGGGGGTAGGAGAGTGGAGAGGGAACCCACTAGCTTTTTTAGTGCTTGTATGGGGTCACAAATTGGAGCATACACAAAAACCTGGCAGAAAGAGGCCTTGCCTCAAGTATACAACTAATCAGCATGCTTGCTCCTCAAGAGTTTTACCAGGTTTTCAAGGTACATGGTGCTGGAGGCTAGAGAATGGTGAGTAGGCTGAGAACCACTGAAAAGCAGAGCTGAATTCCTGTTACATTTCAGGACTGAGGAGACAGATCTGCCAGGCTCTTAACCAAAGCACCTGAAAGACAGGACTTAGGAACAAAGGCAGCCAGAATTTTAATGAAACTACTAAAACTGTACAAAAGCCTAAACCCAGCTCAATCTCTGAGTGGAAAGAAGTACTCAGCCACTGACCTATCAGCCTAACAGAAAAGGGAATCATCTCTAGTCAAGAATGTTATTCATCTGAAAATTCTAAGCTTCTTTTACATATGGTATTCTACAAATAATGAAAATAGGCAAGAAAACAAGATAACCAAGAGGGGGAAAGCCAGACAATAGAGGAGACTCATAAATCATTCAGATATTGGATTTAAAAGTCAAAGACTTTAGGGGTGCCTGGGTGGCTCAGTTGGTAAAGCATATGACTCTTGATTTAGGCTCAGGTCAGGATTTCAGGGTCCTGAGATCAAACTGGGTGTGGAACCTGCTTAAGATTCTCTCCCTCCCTCTCAGTCTGCCCCTCCCCAACCTGCTCGTGCTCTCTTTCTCTCTAAAAAAATAAAATTTTTTTAAGAAGTCAAGGCCTTTAAAATATCTATGATTAATATTTCAAAAAAATATTGGGAGAAATGGACATAGCAGATGAAAAGATAAAATCATCAGAAAAATAAAATATATAGAAACAAATGAAATAGATATTGTACAACTGAAAAATACAATATATGAAATTAAGAATTCAGTAGATGGATTTAATAGCAGACTAGAAATGATGGAATCTAAAATAGGTATACTGGAAGACAGTTCAATTGATAACATCAAAACATGTTAAGAAGAGAGAATGCGAAATACAGAAGAGTATTAGAGATATGCGAGGATGCACATGGGCTAGCGTACATTTAGTCAAGAGTCTCTGAAGGAGAAGATGGGAAGAATGGGATGAAACAATATTTGAAGAGATAATGGCTGAGGAAGCTTCCCAAACTTAAAAAAAAAAAAAAAATCCACAAATTTAATAAGTTCAGCAAATTCCAAGCTGAATAAACACACAGAAAACCACATCTAGGCTCACTGCAGTAAAACTACTGGAAATCAAAAAGAGAGGGGTAAATAAAGAAAAAGAGGCATATTACCTTCAAAAAGCAACAGTAAGACAGGCAGCTGCCTTTCCATCAGAAAATACTAAAGCCAGAAAGCAATGGAGTGGAATCTTTAATGTGCTGAAAGAAAAACTGTCAACCTGGGGTTATAATCCCAGTGAAAAAAAAAATCCTTGAAAAAGGATGGTGAAAGGAAGTTTTTTTGACAAACAAAGCCTGGCAAAATTTTCTGCCAGTAGATATGCAGTAAAAGAAATACTAAAGGCAGTTCTTTAGAAAAGGAAAATGATCTCAAGTGGAAAAATGGAAAAGCAGAAAAGGATGAGAATACTAGAAAGGGCAAATACAGAGTAAATAAGTATGGGATAAATGACCTTTAACTGTAAAAAAACAAAACAAAACAAAACCTGTAATGCTCTGCAGAATTTAAAATATATGTAATATATGCAGTACTAAAATATGCAACAACCATATATAAAAAGTAGAGATCAAAAGAAGTTAAAAGTTCTAAAGTTCTACTGAAGTGATAAAAGCAGTAATTTATATTTAATAATTCAAGAACACATTTTGTAATCTTCAGTATTAAAAAATTTAACATTTATCAGTTTCTAGGAAAATGCAAGTATTAAACATCCACCATTATAAAATCATAAATTATATAACTGGAAAATATATAATTAGTTAATTATGACACATAATGTATAATATTAAAGTCAAGTGATTATTGATATGAATTTGCAAAAACTAAAAAGAGTGACAGAGTAGAATTCCCCTAGAAATCTTTTATCCTCATAGAAATACTTCAGGTATAAAGCTTAAAAAGCAGCTATAAATACAACACAGATATTCTCAGGCTGACAGCCATAAAGGGAAAGTACATAAATTGGCAGAATCACCGGAAGAAAGACAGTCTAACAATATAATCAAGAAGATAGAAGATGTTAAGACATACTTATTCCACATCCACACAGGCACTGGGAATCCCTAAATTTGGGTCTGATTAGAGATGATCCAAGGAGAAACCTGATGGTTTGTATATCAGAACATTTATTAGGGAAAAGTGGTTGTAAATCTGTGAGCATAGAATGTAATAAATCACACATTAACACCAAATCATGTACACTAAGAACCAAGAGTGATTCGAGTCATAGACTTATTAAAGTTCTCTAAGTCAATAGGAAAATTTTAAGATGATACATTTCGGGAACTGTGAAATAACAGGAAAAAATACCTGTTTCAGTGTCTGTCCCTAGTTCCTGGCACAAAGCTCTTTTAAGGTTTTCCTAAAACCCTAGTAATCTCCTAAGTAATAAGAGCACTAGGAGGATCTTTTGTTCTGTTGTTCAGTCTTTGACCTTGTTCTTGACACAAAGTCCCTAAATCCCACGGAGTCTCCTGGGTGATAGAAGCATCTTTTGTGCTAATAAGGAAATGTTTAGTGGGCTTCTTAGATGGTGGCTGGTCACCAAAAAGACCAACCCATGATTTGAAACTCATAACTTTCAGCCCCATCCCCTACAGTCCAGGAAGAGGCAAAGGACCAGAAATTGAGTTAATGATCAATCACGTCTATGTGATGAAGCTTCCATAAAATCCCAAGGTACAAGGTTCAGAGAGCTTCTGGGTAGCTGAGAGAATAATGTGCCCAGTGAGAGCATGGAAGCTCTACGGCCCTTCCCACATACTTTGTCCTGTGTATATCTTCCATCTGGATTGTCATCTGTATCCTTTATCATTTCTCTTATAATAAACCATTAAACATTAGGTAAGCATTTCCCTGAGTTCCACTGGCCATTATAGCAAATTACTGAACCCCAAGAAATAGGCCATGAGAACCGTGATTTACAGCCAGTCAGTCAGAAGTACAGATGACAACCTGGGACTTGTGACTGGCATCTGAGGTGGGAACCTAAGCCCCTAACTTGTGGGATCTAATACTAACTCCAAATAAAGAGTGTCAGAATTGAATGGAATTATGGGGTTGGGGGGGGTGTTGCTGAGTGGCTCAATCGTTAAGCATCTGCCTTCAGCTCAGGTCATGATCCCAGGGTCCTGGGATGGAGCTCCACAACAGGCTCCCTGCTCAGCGGGAAGCCTGCTTCTCCCTCTCCCACTCCCCCTGCTTGTGTTCCCTTTCTCACTGTGTCTCTCTCTGTCAAATAAATAAAATCTTTTAAAAAATGGAATTATGGGACACCAGTGGTGTCACAGAGAACTGCTTGGTGAGGGAAGAAACTTTACATATTTGGTTGCCAGAAGAGTCAGAAATGAAGTGTTTGATGTGAGTAATAAAGGAGAGACATACAGGAGAAGTGAATTTTCCTTACTCTGGAACTATATTCAAAAATTATACACACCTCTAACTTGAAGTGCTCTCTGCACAAGGAAGTTATGCTTTTACCAAGTTCACCATTATAACTCTTAGGTAGAAGCTAGACATGATCAGGGAAGGAACACTCTGAGGTAGAGTCCCAAATCCTTGAGCAAGATTAATAGACACTTGAGCTGGAGGCAAGGATGAAGATTTTTTTTTTTAAAAAGCTATATTATAAGCCCTGGAGCTCAACATCCTGACCTTATAGCTTCCATGACCTTGGGCCTGACAGATCACAAACCACAGGTAAAGAACAAGCAGCTCTCCTCTCCCACCTCTGCCCTAGGGTAACCCCTAGACTCATTATAATTTATTTGCATTACATGCACCCCCACCCCCAAAGGCTGCCAAGACAGTTTTGGTAAAAAAAAAAGTTCCCCCTCCCAGCCTGTGGGACGAGCTTCCCAAATGACTGGAAGAAGCCTCCATTAGACACCATCTCACTGTATATCACAGCTTCTCCCAGTCTAGAGAGACCCCGTAATATCTAATTCAAAACCAGAGTATGGGCCAGTTCTACCCTGAGGAACTCTATTCCTTGAGAGTATATTTTCGCTTAAATAAACTTCTTTGTGCTTGCTACTTTCCTTTTACCTGTCTATTTAAGTACAGATCCCCATGAGAATCTTGTCAGGAATCCAAGGACCAAGACCTCCATTCACACAATGAATACTTCTCACCTCTAACATAACCATGGGTCACACAATATCCCTCAATTTGTATCCACTTTGGGAACATAGTTTCAGAATCTCTACCTGAATCACACCACAATTTGTCCTAGTAGATTTTTATTTTTCATGGTGACTCCAGGGCAAAAGAAATGCCTAATATTTTCATTTACTAAATACTTAGATCTAAATAACTTAAGCATTTAGGTCCTGTTGGGCACCATGTAACTTCTCAAACACTGAAATCACATTGGACACCACCATGGTCAATGTGTGATTTCAGTGATTTTCCTGTAATAGTACATACATGCTATCTTAAAACTAATGAAAATCCATCTTCACAAATACATAACATCAAAAGGAATGTAGTGAAACTGTGAACTACCTAGAACTAGTAGTTTGAGCAATTACATTTCTTTCAAAAATGTAAATTCTGTTGGTACTCCTACAGCACACCAGAGCATCTCTGTACACAGTGTGGGTACTTCAGATATCCTCAATGACTGTTCTGTGAAAGAATGAGTGAAACATTAGTAACAGAGACTGAACACATAACAGATAATGAGCAAAGGAGAGAAAGGGGAGTGGGGGACAGACAGAAGGTATGGGAAAGCAAGAGTGAGCAACAAAGAGCTTTAACAGAACATAGCCTAGAAAACAAGAAAAAGACAAAGACAGGACGAGACGACAGACAGATGGTCAGGGAGAAAGAGACATACAAAGAGAGACAGAGAGACGAAGAGGGAGAGGCAAAATGAAGAGGGAGATAAGTGGACAGAGAGAGGAAGAAAAACCAGAAGGCAGAGAGGGGGTGAAACAGGGCAGTCAGGAACAGGGAGAGTGCGGAGAGAGACAGACAAAAAGAAGCAGATGAACAAATGCAGGAGACACGGGAGAAAGGCTGACAAGGGTGAGATACCATTAGAAAGACAGGAAGAGGGGCGCCTGGGTGGCTCAGGGGGTTAGGCCTCTGCCTTCGGCTCAGGTCATGATCTCAGGGTCCTGGGATCGAGCCCCGCATCGGGCTCTCTGCTCAGCGGGGAGCCTGCTTCCCCCTCTCCCTCTGCCTGCCTCTCTGCCTCCTTGTGATCTCTCTCTCTCTCTCTCTCTCTCTCTGTGTCAAATAAATAAATAAAATCTTTAAAAAAAAAAAAAAAAGACAGGAAGAGATAAAAGGGGAAATTGTGAGACAGAGACTTAGGGAGAAACTGTCAGGGAAAAAAACACAGGCAAGGACAGACATAGCTATCAGGAAAGGGAAGAGGCAAGTGAGAGAAGATTAAGACAGAGAGGCAATGGGGCACTCATGAGAATAAGAGAAAGGAAAGCAGGCAAGAAGAAAGAAAGGAACTCAGGGAGAACAGAAGGGAAGGAAAAAGAAGCTTCCTCTCACACCACCTCTACCCAGTATAAAACGGATTGTACTGATGTGGGAAAAAAAGGCAAAAGAAAAAAATTAAATTTCCTTACTACTTATGGTCTGTTGACAAGTCCTTAAAACAAAGTGACCTTCCTCTGGGAGCTCAGCTGCCTCAGTGTTAATACTTTGCTAAGGGCAAAAGGCAATCTTAGCTCAACATGATCCCAATCCCCCAGGATCCTGCTGAGTTTACTTTAACATATAAAAATTCCTTTGGGAAATTCCTTTATCTCTAACCCTCAAGATACATGTTAGCAATCATCCCCCAAGCACATGGCCCACTGATACATCTGAAGGGTCTCATGACTAGGGTTTTACTAGACATTAATAAATGACCTTTTCCTAACAACAGCAAGCCCCCTCAAGGTCCTGGAAACCTTGCTTCTAAAATTTCTTAGAGACTTAACACTATCCCCAATCCCCTCCCAACTTGAAAATATATAATCAGCCACTCCTCATGACCCCAGTGCAGCTCTTTCTGCCCACAGGTCATGACCCCATGCTTGAAAAGACCACCTTTTTGCACAGAAGACATCTCAAGAATTCTTTCTTGGCCGTCAACTCGGCTCTGAACCCCAACATTTCTTACATTACCATCAATTCATTACTTAAAGGAATGATCCCTACAGTTAAACAGTGTATGAAAAAGAAGTAGGAATTAGCACAACCATTATTAATGATGCTTAGCTCTGAACACCAGGGGTTTTTCTGGCCATAGGGGAAACTGTCTCATTCTGCATATTATTAGGAAATACAATCTACACTCTCTCACTTCAGATACTAATAGCCTCATTGACGGAATTTCAGAGCTTTGTGAGCATCCAAGGCTATCTGCTCCAAGCATCCAATATAATTTACCGATAATTTGTTTTTCCTAGAAAGACTATAGCTACATAAAATAAAGAACCAACTTTAAAAGAGAAAAATTTTCCATCCTAATTCATTATGTTTTCAGGACACACCAGCAACACATTGTTTTTCAGTGTGTTAACAGACTAGCTTTAGCTGTTTTTTTTTTTTTTTTTAGCTATTTATTGAAATTGCAAAATTAATAAAGCAGTAAGTAGATAGAATAAGCCCCAATATGCCCACTGCCCAACTTCAACAATTAATACTTTCTCAATATCATCACCACATTTTAAACATAAGAAATAAAATTCTAAATATATTCATAACTTGTTTATAATTTTAAAATGCATTTTGATTTTAAACATATTGAATTTCAATTATTTTACTAATCATTAAAATTATCATACAAATGTTTTAATCCAGGTTTCCAGAATTACAACCTCTGTTCTTAGGTTCAATAAATCAATGTCTACGCACTTCCTTGGGACCTATATATCCCAGGTTTTCTAAGTATTTTACAAATGGAGATTATTTGAAATCTGTTCCAGGAAAACAAATTGTTACCATCCAATGATCAGGATTATATTTGTAAAATTAAGCTGGAAAATACATTATACTTTATTGTATCCAGTGATTCTCATTATCAGCTATACAATATAATAAGCTAAAGGGCTTTAAAATATAAAGATGCCCACGTTCCAAAATTCTGATTTAGTCAATTTAGATGCAGTCTGTACACTGAGGTGGTTTTGGTTTTGTTTTGAATGTTCCCCAGATGATTCTAATGCAACCATAGTTAAAAATCACTGATCTAGTCCAGCTTCCTACCAAATGCAAAAATTCCCTACAGGGGCACCTGGGTGGCTCAGTCAGTTAAGTCAAGTCTCTTGATTTTGGCTCAGGTCACGCATGATCTCAAGGCCCAGCTGGCTGTGTGCTCAGCGGGGAGTCTGCTTGGGATTCTTCTCTCTCCCGTGTGCTAGCGCTCTCTCTCAAAAAAAAAAAAAAAAAAAAAAAAATCCCTCCAATATCCCTGTGTATTAGCCACCTGACAACCAATTCCAAAACTCATTATATCTCAATCAGTATAACCTGTTAAAAAAAAGAAAACCACAGGTCCAAAGCAGTGTCACTTAGACCAAGTTCCCAAACCAGGGCTTAACACTCAATCTAATTGCAGTTCCAGCCACTCTAGAAATGGGGCCTCAAAATGTTAATCAGAAAATTATTCTTTCCATCAGGGCCAATGAGTCTTGTCACCTAAATCCTCTCCATCCCCCAAAGAAAGATGAGGTAATCTGCATGATTACCCTTTTTACCCTACCAAACAGAGGCTCCTGGAAAAATCTTTTCTTTTGCTAATAACTTTCTTGCTCCCACCCTCCATCTATAAAAACCTTCCATTTTGTAGAATTCCTTGGAGAGCCTCTCTACTTGCTAGAGAGAGTACTATCCAATTCATACATTCTTTAATAAAACCAATTAGATCTTCAAATTCATTTGTGTGAATTTTGTTCAAGAGACTTTAGGGTTATTTTAATTATTTGAAAGTTCTAACAAGCAAAATTTGCTGTTCCATACCCACCAATTAAAATTTTACCTTATACGGTCATATAAAATAATTCTTACTCTTCTTCAGTATCAGAGGTTTGAAGATTCAACATGCTTTTAAAAACACAGTATCTATAACCATTTACATGACTCCACAAAAAGATCATCTGATTAGTGCTTCACATAGTAGTATGAAGACCTTTCTTGCTCTTACAAGTTAATATAGAACATTAACTTTTTTGAAAGCTATATCTTACTAATGACTCATACCAAAGAAATAGGTAAATCCCTAAATATTTTTTATATTAACTGTAATCATGCCACCATTCTCGCACTCAATAGGTTTTTTAAAGTTCACATTTATCCCTATTTATATTTAATACCAGTGTGCTGTTCTTGCAGCTTTTACTAATATCTGTAATGTAAATACTCCCATCATGGTCATTTCAAGCTACCAACACCAAACAAAGGGTTGGGAAGAGATGCTCCAGCATACCACTAATTATAACTCATCATTCTTAACTAGAAATTTCCATCACAATCTTTAGAATCCTATTTTGAAAATATGTTCCCCAGAACATCCTATCTGGAAGATTCTGATGCAGTGTGTGTATAAACTGGAATCCAAGCATTTGTATATTTTTAACCATTTCTAGGTGGTTCTGAGGGACACGCCCAGGTAAAAAACCATTGTTTCAATGCATCAAGATCTTTTTATGTGTCTTCTGTCAAGAGAAACAAATTTTTAACTGCTTCATAAAACAATTTTAAACCATGCCTTGTTTTCATTAAAATAATTACTAAAAAATTAAAATAAAACTTCCCCTTTCAGCAAGCACAATCTGTCTATACTTTGTTAGAATTTGTCTAATCAGCCACAAATCCCTCTAACTATATTATCATCCATCTCACATTTTTTTCATCCTGTCCACAAACACGGCATGACAAGTTAAAAAACTGTGTTCCTGAAATTTTTGCCTATGACATTCTCCTACTCAATTAGGAAAACCAACTTCAAAAGAAAATTAGGTGAATGTAGCATAACTTGCTTTTGTGAACCATATGCACGTCTAGATGAGCAAATTGCTGAACACACAAAAATAATACACTTATTAGGGGTGCCTGGGTGGCTCAGTGGGTTAAAGCCTCTGCCTTCGGCTCGGGTCATGATTCCAGGGTCCTGGGATCGAGCCCCACATCGGGCCCCACATCGGGCTCTCTGCTCAGCAGGGGAGCCTGCTTCCTTCCTCTCTCTCTCTGCCTCTCTGTCTACTGTGATCTCTGTCTGTCAAATAAACAAATAAAATCTTTAAAAAATAATAATAATAATAATACACTTACTAACTAGTACCCAGTCTATACCACCCATATCTAGTCATACAACTAGAATATTGAATAACATACGTAAGTAATCTGTTTTAAAGTAGCAAATAGGGCTGAAAGAACAGAAACATTAGGTAAGTGGCTCAGTTCCATAGAGGGAAGAACCTCAGAGAGGTGAGCTGACCTTCTGTAGCTTGCCAAAGCTTGCACACTGGCTTCTTTGATGCTCTGGCATGAAGCCAAGAACCTGGACTTTGCCTGCGCAAAGGACTGCAGCTGGAAGCCAAATAAAGCAACAGCGTTTTTAACAGAGACAAAAGCTTACATTTTAAGAAACTAAGAAAAAAAGGAGTAAGTTAACTCAGAGGAAAAAAGAAGGAAATAATAATTTTTTGAAAAGCAGAAATCAATAAAATACAAATCAAGGCAAACAATAAGGAAAAATAATAAAACCAAAATGTGGTGCTTTGAAGAGATCAATAAAGCTGATTAACCTTTATTTATACTGATCAGAAAAAAATATACAAATTTCCAATATCAAAATGAAAGAGAAGTTATATTACAGATACTGGAAACACCAAAAAGATAATAAGGGAATATCATGAATGTCTTTTATAAAAAATCTGACAATTTAGAGGTAATGGACAAATTCCTTGAAAGAAGAAAACTACCAAAGCTCACTCAAGAAGTATATCTATGATACCTATTCAAGAAATTGAAATTGTAATTAAAAAAAAGAAAAATCTTCTCATAAAGAAAACCATAGAGCTAGATAGTTTTGCTGATAAATTTTATCAAACATTCAAGAAAAAATAATCCTACAAATTCTTCTACAACACAAAAAAGGGGAAAACTAGTTTCAACTCATTCTATGAGACCAACATTACATTCCAAAACCAAAGATATTACAAAAAAGGAAAACTATTACTGATATGCCTCATCAACAAAGACACAAAAACCCTTCCCTAAATTTTAGCAGACCTAATTTAGGTATATAAAATAACAATAGTAATAATAATAATGTCATGACCAACTAGGATTTATCTCAGGAATATAAGTTGGGTTTAACATTCAAAAATGAATCAATGTAATTTACAACTTTAACAAAATAATGAAGAAAAAAAACACAATTATCTCAATATATGCAGAAAAAGCGTTTGACAAACACCAACAGTCATTGCTGATAAAAAATCTCAGTAAAACAGAAATAGAAGAGGCAATTTCTCAATGTGACAGAGTTATCAACAAACACCTACAACTACCCATTCCACCAGTGTTTCCATACTCACTTCTAAGACTTTATTGAAAAAAATTACTGCTTCAGTGTGATATTCAGAAGATATGCAACATATCTAAAAATGGGAGTAACAGCAATAGTACTAACTCTAACAATAAATCAGAATTGTACTGTTCTATGCAAACTGCATCCTTCTCTTACTTATGGAGCATGCTCGTTACCTAATGACAGGTAAGTCTCCTTATACATTTCTTCTTTTGCTCCTTATTGTCTTACATCTCTTTTTAAAGATATTCTGAGTTTTTGAGACTAAGCTGAGTCTGACTCTGCTCTTAACAAAAACTAGGTAGACCAAGAGTAAATTATGAGCCTCTGAATGAAAGATCTTCTAAACCCATCAAGGGTTTTGCTCATCAACAAAATTAATCAGTTGATACTTATTAAATCCCTAAACCAAAGTAAGGGAGACATAATGAGGTTTAAGTTGAACTTCTACCAGACTCAATAAGCTAACAATCTGTTTGGGGAGAAAAATGTATTAATAAAAATGAGATTTTTAAATGTTAAACTATTTTAATTTTTTTTTTAAAGTAAGCTCTACACCCAAAAGGGCTTAAACTCACAACTCTGAGACCAAGAATCTCATGCTCCACCAACTGTGCCAGCCAGGCACCCTATTTTAAACTTTAATCAACAAATTAAGAACTATCAAAAGTTCACCTAATCAGTTATATACATGTTCCACAAAGCCAAATTTATTATTTGGCATTTCCCAAAACTGGCTCATTCTCCTGATTCCTATTTTTTTAGACACAATTATTATACAGCTATTTCACTTGGTGCCTCCCTTTTCCTACTCTCTCATCTATCAGTCTACAAATTTTCTCCATACTATTATTCTACCCTTTTCCATAATGTTGGTTATGTTTATAAATTATATGTACTCACATCTGCCCAAATCTCCCTGTATCTTCCACTAGAATGTCAGTCTACCATTGGTTAACCACTCACATCTTCCTTTCCATGTTTAAGGAAATACATGTAAGTATATTACTTGGAACTTTTCTCTGAAATAATCTAATTCAAAAATTCAGGTAACGATTTGCAGTTCTCCAGGTTTTGTCATGTTATTAAAGTAAATTCATGGATGTTTAAAACTTCAAGTAAAAAAAATTATATTGGACAACCTGGAAAAAATGGATAAATTCCTAGAAACATACAATCCTCTAAAACTAAATCAGGAAGAAATATAAAATCTGTACAGACCAATTACTAGATAACGAAATGGAATCAGTAATAAAAAAACTTCCAACAAACGAAAGTCCAGAACCAGATAGCTTCACAGACAAATTTACCAAACATTTAAAAAGGAATTAATACCTATTCTCTTATAAACTATTCCAAGAAATAGAAGAGGAAGGAAAGGTCCAAATTCATTACACAAGATCAGCATGATCCTGATATCACAATTAGACAAAGACACTACAAAAGAAAAAAAAAAAGAAAACTTCAGGCCAATATCCCTAATGAATACAGATGCAAAGACCCTCAACAAAATATTAATAAACTGAATTCAATAATATATTAAAAAGGATCATTGACCACAATCAACCAGGATTTAGTCCAAGAATGCAAAGATGATTTCTACAAATCAATCAGCATGATACATCACATTAACAAAATGAAAGATAAAAACCAACTGATCATCACAACAGATGCAGAAAAGCATGTGACAAAATTTACTATCCATTCATGATAAAAACTCTCAATAAAGTGGTTTGAGAAGGAACATACCTCAATATAATAAAGGATTTTTGTGAAAAACCCACAGCTAACATCCTAATCAATGGGAAGCTTTTTTCCTAATATTAGGAACAAGATAAGGATATCCGTTCTTGCCACTTTTATTGGAAATCCTAGCCAAAGCAGTAAGACAAGAAAAAGAAATAAAACGCACCCAAATTGGTAAGGAAGAAGTAAAACTATCACTATTTGCAGATAATGTGGTATAATATATAGAAAACCCTAAAGAATCCACACAAAAAAATCCCCTACAGCTAACAAGTGAATTCAGCCAAGTTGCAATATACAAAATTAATATACAGAAATTTGTTGTTTCTATACACTAACATAAAGTAGCAGAAAGAGAAATAAGAAAACAATCCCATTTAAAATTGCACACACAAAAAAAATTATTAGGAATAAACTTAACCAAAAAGGTGAAAGACCTGTCAGATTCTGAAAACCATAAACACTGCTGAAAAAACTGAAGACAACACAAACAAATGGGAAGATTTCCATGATCATGGATTGGAAGAACTAATATTGTTAAAATGTCCACACTACGCAAAGCAATCCAAATTCAATGCAATCCCTCTCCAAATACCAACAGCATTTTTCACAGAAACAGAACAAATAATCCCAAAATTTGCATGGAACCACAAAAGGTCCTAAATACCCAAAGCGATCTTGACAAAGAACAAAGCTGGAGGTATCACAATCCCAGATTTCAACATACACTACAAAGATACAGTAATTAAAACAGTATGGTAGTGACACAAAAAGAGACACAGAGATCAAAAGAACAAGACAGAGAGCCCAGAAATAAATCCACACTTACAGAATCAATTAATCTAACACAAAGTGGGCAAGAATACACAACAGGGAAAAGACAGCCTCTTCAATAAATGGTGCTGGGCTACATGCAAAAGATTAAAACTGGACCACTTTCTGCCACCATACACACACCAAAAAAACCTAAAATGGATAACAAAACAGGCAGTAATCTCTTGGACATCAACCTTAACAACAAATTTACGGTATGTCTCCTCAAGCAAGGGAAACAAAATAAAAAATAAACCACTAGGACTACACCAAAATAAAAAACTTCTACACAGCAAAGAAAACCATCAACAAAATGAAAAGGTAATCTACTGAATACTGAATGGGAGAATATATTTGTAAATGATACATCCAATAAGGGGTTAATAGGCAAAATATATAAAGAACTTTTATAAGTCAATAAAAAAAAAGCGCTAATGATCCAATTAAAAATGGGCAGAAGAACTGATTAGACATTTTCCCAAAGAAGACATACAGATGCCAACAGACAAATGAAAAGATGCTCAGAATCATTCATCATCAGGGAGAAACAAATCAAAACCACAATGAGACATCACCTCACATGAGTCAAAATGGCTAGTATTAGAAGAAATAGAAAGTGTTGATGAGGTTATGGAGAAAAGGGAACCCTTGTGCACTATTGGGGGGAATGTAAAGTGATGCGGTGAATGTGGAAAACAAAATGGAGTTTCCTCAAAAAAACTGAAAATAGAAATACCATATAATTCAGTAATTCCATTACTGGGTATTTATCCAAAGAAAACAACAACAATTCAAAAAGATATATGCACCTCTATATTTACTGAAGCATTATTTACAATAGCCAAGATATGGAAGCATCCCAAGTGTCCATCAATTGACAAATGATAGGGGTGCCTGGGTGGCTCAGTCATTAAGTGTCTGCCTTTGGCTCAGGTCATGTGGGATCGAATCCCACATCAGGCTCCCTGCTCTGAGGGAAGCCTGCCCTGCTTCTCCCTCTCCCACTCCCCCTGCTTGTGTTCCCTCTCTCGCTGTCTCTCTCTGTCAAATAAATAAATATTTTTTTAAAATAGATGAATGATAAAGAAGGTGCGCTATATATATGGTTTGAGAAGGAACATTATTATGTTCATATATAATGGGTTCATATATATATATAGTACCTTTATCATTCATCTATTTTTATATCTATGTATCTATATCTATCTATCTATCTATATATATATAAATGAAAGATTTGGTGTGTGTGTGTGTGCACACACACACACACACACACACACACACGAATATTACTTGGCCATAAAAAAGGAGGAGATCTTGCCATTTGTGACAACATGGATGGACCTATCAGGTATATGCTAAGTGAAATAAGTTAGGCTAAGAAAGACAAATACCATGTGATTTCACTTGAAATACCATATGATTTCACTTATATGTAGAATGTGGAAAAAAAAAAATACCTCACAATGGGGCCTTGGTTTAAAAAATAATAATTGGGGCACCTCACTGGCCAGTTGCTGGAATATGAGACGCTTGATCTCAGAGTTGTGCATTTGAGCCCCACACTGAGTGTAGAGATTACTCAAATATTTTTTAGAATGCTTAAAAATTATTATTATAATATGATCATTACTATAAAAAATTATACATAAAAGTTTCATGAGAAGATAAATTAAAAATCAGAAAAGGACATGACATTTAGCTGGGAATAGGAGTTTGCCAGTTACATTCTAAGACAAAAGGCATTCTAAAACCACAGAACAAAAATTCAAAAAAGACAGAAGTAATTGATTTATCCAGAGACTAGCATCCTATTCCTATCTCTGAAAATGTTTCTGACAAAGAAATATGTCCCAGGTAAAAACAATCACTATAAATAGAAATAGTCATGAATTTGTAAGGTCAAAATGAAGCTGCTTCAGATAAAATGTTTCTAGTTGCGAATAACATAAGACCTAAATAAAAAGGGCTTAAACAAGAAAGAAATATATTATCTCACATAACACGAAGTCTGGAAATAGGGCAATTCCAGGGTCATTAATTTTGGATCAACATCACCATCAAAGATTCAAACTCTTTCCACCTTTTTGTTTAGCCACCCTCAGCATACCAGCTAGCTGTTCCCCTCATAGTCAAAAGAAGGCTGCAACAGTTTCAGGCATAATATCACCATACAACAAATGTCTAAGCAGGAAAGGATTTATTTCTTCTCTTGGGCCAATTCTTATAAAAGCAAGGACATCTACAAAGACATCCATACCACAGAAATCCTCACCGCAAGTTTTGACAAAACATTCACATGCTCATTGCTAAATAAAACAAACAGTGACGGGACACCTGGGTGGCTCAGTCAGTTAAGCGGCTGCCTTCCGCTCAGGCCATGATACCAGGGTCCAGGGAACGAGTCCGACATCGGGCTCCTTGCTCTCTCTGCCTCTGCCTGCCACTCTGCCTACTTGTTCTCTCCTCTCTGACAAAAATAAATAAAATGTGTTTTTTTTTAAATGGCTTAGATCAGTAATTTTAAAACAGTTTATCTCATGACATGTTATATACTCTTAAAAATTGTTAAATACCCCACAAAAAGCTAAGTTTATATGAATATTATCTATCACTATTTACCATAATAGAAATAAAGTTTGAGAAATATTTATGATATGTATTTATCAATTCTCTTGAAATTATAACATATTAGTTAAAAACTGGTTTTCGAAATGAAAAAAATTAAATAAATGGCACTGCTTTATAATTTTGTAAATATCTCTAATATCCGGTTTCTCCTGTCTGTTGGATATCTCACTTCATACAGGCCTCTGGAAAAACTCTGCTATGTACTCAAAATAGAATGAAGAGTCTTTTATTTTTTAATTAGTAACATCTTAGCAAATATGATAAAAGAGAATTTATACATCATATACTCCCTGAAAATGTCTCAAAGACCCACTACGGTTCACGTTTTAAGAACCTCAGGCTTAGACCAGGGAAAAATAAATTCAGCCCCTGAGGCTGGGAAGGGTTCAACTTTTGAACAAGGCAGCTCAAAACCTTAAAAAAAAAAAACTGGAATTCAATTAACAAAGAAAAGCAGAAGAACAGGAATGGCTATTTAAAAAATAGCAGAGATGTAAAGGTGAGAAAGTAGAGTTTAAAAGTCTTAGA
This sequence comes from Enhydra lutris kenyoni, assembly GCF_002288905.1. NCBI lineage: Eukaryota > Metazoa > Chordata > Mammalia > Carnivora > Mustelidae > Enhydra > Enhydra lutris. The sequence goes on along the minus strand of NW_019154108.1, from coordinate 16,832,822 downwards.
AACAAAACTGTGACAAAATGAGGTTTAATTTGAAAAAAAATTACAAAATTGCTTGTAACAGAAAATTTGTGCTACACACAATATTTACCCAAATCTTGCAACCACTATGAAACATTTATGCAAGTAAACAAATAACCTGAACTCCTGCCATAATTTCTGAGATGTTAACTACATTCACAGTCCACGTGATAGAACAGAAGCAAGGGTTGAGGAAACTAGCACAATTACTTATATATATACACAGAAACATGTTAATGAGGCATAAGAATCACTATATTGACACCTGAAATGAATATTACACGGTATGTTAACTGGAATAAAAACTTAAAAACAAAAACAAAAAAGAATAAATAAAAGTGTTCAAATAAAGAAAAAAAACAAGGTTTAAAAGCACAACTGACATTCATTTGTAAAGTAACAAACGAAGTTAAGTTCTACAAAAAGCTGCAAATTCACTTAATAAACATTATCAATAGAGAACGTTCATTCAGATCAATGGAACAAAGTGTTTTACTTTTTTTTGAAGGTTTTACTTACTTACTTACTTCTTTTAAAGACAGCATGAACAAATGGGGAGGAGGAGCAGAGGGCGGGGGACAAGCAGATTCCACCCTGTGTGCGGAGCCCTACTTATGGCTTGATCCCACAACCCTGAGATCACAACTGCAGCAAAAACCAAAGCCACAAGTTGGATGCTCAACCAACTGAGCTACCCAGGCACCCCAAGTGTTTTACTCTTTAATAGTTAACCCTTTAATAGCACTAACAATACTGCCTCAGAGGGGCGCCTGGGTGGCTCAGTGGGTTAAGCCTCTGCCTTCAGCTCAGGTCATGATCTCGGGGACCTGCGATCGAGCCCCACATCGGGCTCTCTGCTCAACAGGGAGCCTGCTCCCCCCCACACACCCCTGCTTGCCTCTCTGCCTCCTGTGATCTCTGTCAAACAAATTGATTAAATATTAAAAAAAAAAAAACACTGCCTCAGAATCGAAATTAATGTTAACTCATTTTATTCCAAACACTGGCTCACTATTCAAAAAATATCCTGAGTTTGATACTCTTCATTGAATCACTTAACTCATGTTTACTGTTACTTAAATTCTGACACAAACCAAGTCATATAGTGCTTAGAAGACAAAGATACCAACAAATAACTATTACAGAACAACATCCAATACACCCCAAATTTTATTTACTTGTCAAAGACTTAATTACATTAAAAAGTAACTACAATAAGCATTTGAACATGTTCTGTGTTACACACTTAAAAGGTTGGAATTGTCTCAAGGAGATAACCTTATATTTCACCATAAAGTTAAAACAGAACAAGTGAAATTAAGAATACCCAAAAAAATAAAAATTATTTCAATAATTCATACTGAAAATATTTCTACATACATCAGTATTAGTATCTTAGCAAAGCAAAGTACATTTCACTTCATCTTTCTCATTGCAAATGGCAAGGAGAAAAAATAGCCTCCCAAGGTCACTAACTTTAAGCAGGGCTATATTTATGTCAATAAGGTCAACTCTCCACTCCAACCTTTAACTACCCAAAACAGTCTATGTTCCCTAATTCTTCATATTCCTACTGACCTTAGCAACAAACCAAAACTTCCACAGTTAGCCCTACATTAGATGTCAGAATGAAAGCAAACTTAGAGTCACAATTTTTATTGTTAGAAGCTAAAGAAAATAATAATTATTCTCACCCATTTGAACACTTCTATAATTCACAGGACTTTTTTTTTTTTAAAGATTTTTATTTATTTGACAGAGAGAGAAATCACAAATAGGCAGAGAGGCAGGCAGAGAGAGAGGGGAGGAAGCAGGCTCCCTGCAGAGCAGAGAGCCCGACGTGAGGCTCGATCCCAGGACCCTGGGATCATGACCCGAGTTCACAGGACATTTTTTAAAAATTGCACAATGGAGTCTGCTTTTGAAAAACATAATATATTTAGGTTTCAACCAACAAAAACAAACTCTTAATTCTAAGAGGAAAAAATAATTTGAGAACTCATATAAAACCATAATTTCAAATATCTTAACCATGTGAAGAAATGACAGGACTGACAAGAGAGCAAAAAAGTTGAGAAGAGAAAAAGGGTGGGTAAGAGGTAAGGAAAAAGAGTAATTGAATGAGAAACATATAAAATATAAGTAGAAGGGATATTAACTTTTTATTGTTGTAAGAGGGCCAACACTAATCAGAACTGTGATTTCTACTCCATCAGTAACTAGTGACCCTTGGAATGTGGCTCACCTCCCTAGGTCTCAGTTTCCTCATCTTCTAAATTAAGGGAAGTGGACAAGGTCAGATTTTCCCAAAGTGATTCACAGAACTTTAGTTCCTAAGAAAAAAAAAGGGCTCCATAGTCAAATATATTTGGGAAACATTAAATAATGAATCTCCTTTTCTTTGATATTCACAACATATAATAAATATTAAGTAGAAAAGGCCCTGAAATGTGCCAGAATTAAAAATAATAATAATACTAACACTAATAAACAATAGTAGAAAAGCCTATTCTTTTTATAAATTTTTCCCAAACTTATTTGGCCATAGAACACCTGTTCATAAATTGTTCAACAAACCAGAGAACACCCTTTATGAAACATGGACCTGATAATCTCTGAAATCTCTTATTACTTCTATCTATGAGTCTAAGTTAATATTTTTCAGACATGCCACTAGACATGTCACCATTAGAAAGTATTCATTTTAGCACTCAAATATGTATAAAGAACAATGAAATTCTGGCTTCAACTTTGGAAACAGGACTGGGGTAGAAGAATTGTTCCAGAAGAAAGAATTCTTTCTAAACGAAATTAAAGAAAAACCTATTTCTTCTTATAAAACTAGAAGTAGGGAATCTTCCCAAAGATCCTGCCTGACATCCAGAAGGGGGAAAAAAAAAAAAGATGGAGAAGAAAATGGCCATAAGGTGGACAGGAAGAGATATTTCTGCCTTGGAATAGAGAAAAGTGCCTTTTACAAGTCACCCCTGGGAATTATAAGCTGGTGGCAGTAATACTTAGTATTTCGGAAATTTGAGCAGCATGAATACTCGTAAAGGAGAGACTGTGGCAGCCACCAAAAGAAGAAACAGACTCAGAAGAATTCTAGAGCTGATATAGCCCAAAGTTTATCTGATACATGAATCCATCTACAACATTCCAAAGAGATTATTCAATCCACTGTCTCACTGACTAGCTCCAGGAACTGGGAACCACATGGATAGCTCAATCTTTTATTAAGATTAAAACAATCTCACTTTAACACTTTCTTGTTGGTTACTGACTTTTTTCTCACACAGATGATTTCAAGACCTCTCACACACCTTTTTTGAACCAGTGTTGGATGACAAGATGGTTCAGTGGAAAGAATGCTGAAATGATCTTCAGAAACTGAAAATCCATTCTTCAACACTTGCCACTAATTATATGGCTAACACTGAATAAACATTCAATAGCTTCTGGCTTTTGTTTCCTAAATTGAAAAATAAGGTAATCTCTAAGATCCATAAACATTCTAACATCCTCTAATTCCAAGATTTACTATGCATGGTTTATCCACTACAAATCTGTTTACTCTGGCTAAGAGTTCTAACATGTCTAAACCCCTTAATGTGGTGCTCAGAATTCAATAGGAGATTCTAGAAATGGTCTATTCAGTAAGGAAGAGTGGTATGTTCCTTTTTCTAAACACTGTATCTACATTAATAAAGACTTTGATCAAACTGGATTTTCTGAGGCGACATTACATCCTGGGATCCTGGACATTACATACCTGGGATCCAGACACTGTGGATCCCACTAACAAATCTTAACCAATACTGCACTAAAGTTGCTCTCCCTTATCCCATACTTTCCAAACTGATTTTCTGGTACCGAGTATAAGATTTTAGATTCTTTTTAATTAACCTGCATCTTGATATGTTTAAGTCACAATCTTAGCCTTTTGATTTGAATTGATACCCCAGAATATTCTTTCCAACTTATGAAGTAGTTGATTCTGATAGCATACTACCAACAGCATTCTCAACAAAGACACGGATTAAAATGCCAATTAAAATGGATGACCAGGGCACCTGGGTGGCTCAGCCAATTAAGCATCTGCCTTAACTCAGGTCAGGATCCCAGGGTCCTGGGATAGAGCCACACATTAAGCTCCCTGCTTGGTGGGGAGCCTGCTTCTCCCTCTTCCTTTCTCACTCCCCCTGCTTGTACTCTCTCACTCTCTCTTTCTGTCAAATAAATGAATAAAATCTTTTAAAACAATGGATGATCAACAGAAAAGGGTAACACTGAAAATAAAGCTTATACCCCAAAAACTAGAAAAAGAGCAATTAACTCCAAGTAAGCAGAAAAAGAAGAAATAATAAAGGTCAAAGAGGAAATCAATGAAATAGTAAATAGAAAGTAAAAGGAGAGAAAAATCAATGAAACCAAAAGCTGGTTCTTTGAGAATAATAAAATAGATAAACTTCTATGCAAGACTGATCAGGAAACAAAATGAAGATAGAACTGTGAGTATCAGTAATGAATGAGGTAACATAGCTACAGCTAGTAAAAGAATAATACAGGAATATTATGAGCAACTTTAGGTCAATAAATTCAACAATTTAGATTAAGTGTACTAACCACTTGAAAGACATCAGCTACCTAAGTTTACTAAAGAAGAAATGGATAATCTAAATACTCCTATTTAAACCTTCCCACAGAAAAAGCTTTAGGCCTAGATGCCTTCATTGATGAAGTCTATCAGATTCTTAAGGAAGAACAATACCAATGCAATACAAACTCTTCCAGAAAAAAGAGGTAAGAATTTCTCCCAAACTCATTCTATGAGGCCAACACTACCGTGATGCCAAAACAAGACAAAGACATTACCAGAAAAGACACCTGTAGACAAATACAGATGTAAAAAGTTTAATGAAACTTTAGCAAATCTAATTCAGCAATATTTTAAAAAGGTATGCAATGACAAAGTAGACTGCTATATACTGAGTGTGGCTATCCTCCCAAAATTGATATGAATCTTTATGCCCAATGCAATGGTATTAAAAGATGGCACCTTTGGGAGGTTGCTTAGGTTCTGAGAGTTGAGCCCTCCTGAATGAGATTAGTGCTCTTACAAAAGAGACCCTACAGACATTCCCTCATTCCTCCCACCATGTAAGGTTATAGTGAAAAGATGGCTATTAGCAGAGGTGAGCCATCAACAGACACCAAATACGCCAGTTCCCTGACGTTAACCTTCCATCTCCAGAACTGTGAGAAATAAATATCTATTGCTTATAAGCCACTCAGTTTATAGCATATTGGCAGATCAGCCCAAACTAAGAAAAGGTGTTTATCCTAGAAATCAGTTGATTTTTCATTTAAAAATCAATGTAATTCACCATATTAACAAAGTAAAAAGAGTAAAACTATACGATCATCTCAATAGAAGTGGAGGAAGCACTCAACAAAGTCCAGCACTGCTTACTCCTGATAAAAACTCACAGGGAAAAAAAAAACTCTTAGGAAATTAAGAACAGAAGGAATGTCCACTCTTACGCTTCTAGCCAACATTCTATTAGAGATTCTGTCCAGTGTGATCAGGCAAGAAAAATAAAAGACAACTAGATTGGAAAGGAAAAGGTAAAACTGTATTATTTAGAAGATAACATAATGGGGGTGCCTGGGTGGTGCAGTCAGTTGAGCATCCGACTATTGGCTTTGGGTTGGGTGGTGGTCTCAGTGTCGTGAGATCAAGCCCTGCACTGGCTTCCACACTCAGTGTAGTCTGCTTGAGATGCTCCCTTTCCCTCTGCCCCTTGCCCACTGTGCTGTCACTCTCTCTCTCATGAATCTTAAAAAAATAAAAATAAAAAAGTGATGACATGATGGTATGTAAAGAAAATGTACAAAAAATCTGCCAGAACTAATGAGTGAGTTTACCAAAGTTGCAGAGCAAAAGATCTATATACAAAAATCAACTCTGCTCCTATATACTAACAGTGAATAACTGGAAATTGAAATGGAAAGACAACACTATAATAGCATCAAAAAATGTTAAGTACTTAGGAATAAATCTGACTAAAGATGTGAGAAATTTGTACACTAAAAACTACAAAAGGTTGTCAAAAGAAATAAAAGAATACCTAAGTGAAGGGACCTTATTTATAGGTTGGAAAATTAAAGAGAGTTGATCTCATATAGATGTCAACTGCCGCCAAAATAATCTAAAGATTCAACACAATCCTAATCAAAATCTCAGTCGGCTCTTATTCTAAAATTCATATAGAAATGCAAAAGACCTACAAGAGCCAAACAAAAAGCCAAAGAAGAACAAAGCTAGAGAACTAACACTACCTAATATCAAACTCAATAAAGCTACAGTAATCAAGAAATAGACCCAGACATATACAGACAACTGACTTTTTACAAATATGCAGAGGCAATGCAGTGAAAAAAAGGACAGTCTTTTCAACAAATGCTGTTGAAATGATACCTGTTGTTAAAAAGTGAATTTTCATCCATACATCACATCGAACACAAAAAATTAACTCAAAATGACTACAGGCCTGAATGCAAAACCTAAATCTATAATGCTTTAGATGAAAACGTGAAAGAAAATTTTTGTGACGCTGTGTCTTAGTTCACACAGCTACAACAAATTACCACAGTCTAGGTGGCTTAAACTACAGAAACTTATTTGTCATAGTTCTGGGAGCTGGGAAGTCCAAGATCAGTGTACCACTGTGTTCAGGTTTGGATGAGACCCTCTTTCTGTCTTGTAGTCAGGTGCCCTCTTATGTTTCTTCACACATTTCACACAGCAGAGTACAAAGAAAGGAAGCAAGCGCTCTCATGTTTTTTCTTATAAGGGTGCTGATTCCATTCAACGTATGATTCTGGAGGGAACACAAATATTCATTCCATAGCACCATGAATTAAGCAAAGAATTCTTAGAGTTGACCAAAAGCATGATCATAAAGGAACAAATTGGTAAATGAAACCATATTGAAATTTTAAAACTTCCATTCTTGAAAAGACCTTTTAAAAGCTACAGAGTGGGAGAAAACCTTTGCAAAGTCTACATCTAATAAAGATCTGGTATCCAGAATATAAAAAACCTCCCAAAACTCAGGAATAAGAGAAATAAAGAATCTAATTTTTTAAATGGGCTAAAGATTTGAAAAGACATTTCACTGAAGAATATATAAATGATAAATAAGCACAAAGAAAATGCTCAATTATCATCAGTAGAGAAATGCAAATTAAAACTACAATGAGATACCACTATATTGCTACTAAAATGGTTAACATTAAATAGACTGAAATACCAAGCATTGGAGAAAATATGGAAAAACTGGATAAGTGGGAATGTAAAATGGAATGACCACTTTGGATCTCAAAAAAATTCAGCTGATTGAAAGAAGCCCAATAAATAAGAGTAGACATTCAAAAAAATTCAGCTGATTGAAAGAAGCCCAATAAATAAGAGTAGACATTGTAGAAACACATCTACATAAAACATAAGGAAGTGCCAACTATTTCAACAGTGAAAGAAAGATCAGTGGTTAACTGAGAGGGGGTAAAATTAGATGGGGTAGAAAAGAGGAATTACAAAAAAGTCTGAGGAAGTTTTGGCAGTGATGGCGATGTTCCCTATCTTGATTATACTAATGCTTTCATCAGTGTATACAAATGCCATAACATCAAATTCCATATTTTAAGTATGTATAGTATCTTAAATCAGTCATACCTCAATTAAGATGATAGAAATATATATTAACCAGGAAAAAGAAAATGGCTTTTCTTCTTGTCACTTATAAGCTTGTTAGATTAAGGTATTCAAGGATTATCTTTTAAAAAATGAGAAGCAGACTTCATTTCATTTTGGGAGAAAATTTTTTATAAAAACAAAATGCTTCATTTTACAACATAGAAAATTAAATATCTTTATGAAAGTTTATAATTTTTAACCACATGATGAATACATTTACAAAAACACTTAAGAAAATTCATAACCAGATTCCATTTTCCTGTTCTTCTGAATACTTAGGGCTAAAAGTAGAAGCCAGTTACGCTAGTATTAAATCCTGTAATAAAATCTCGACTAAAAAAATTCCATAGCTACAAAGAAATCATTCCAGAAATACACATTTACTCATAAGATTTTTCTTCTCTTTTTTATTGTAGTAAAATTATGTAACATAAAATTTACCATTTTAACCATTTTTATCTTTTTTTTTTAAGATTTTATTTATTTATTTGACAGACAGAGATCACAAGTAGGCAGAGAGGCAGGCAGAGAGAGAGAGGGAAGCAGGCTCCCCGATGAGCAGAGAGCCCGATGCGGGGCTCGATCCCAGGACCTGGGGATCATGACCTGAGCCAAAGGCAGAGGCTTTGACCCACTGAGCCACCCAGGCACCCCACCATTTTAACCATTTTTAAATGTACAACTTAGTGATATTAAATACACTCACAATGTGGTACAACCACTACCACTATTGCCAAACTTTTTCATTACCTCAAATGCATATGCTACTACAGCAGATAATGACAAAATGTTTATTAAATGAAAAAACAGCAGGAGGGGCGCCTGGGTGGCTCAGTGGGTTAAAGCCTCTGCCTTCGGCTCAGGTCATGATCCCAGGGTCCTGGGATCGAGCCCCGCATTGGGCTCTCTGCTCGGCAGGGAGCCTGCTTCCTCCTCTCTCTCTCTGCCTGCCTCTCTGCCTACTTGTAATCTCTGTCTGTCAAATAAATAAATAAAATCTTTAAAAAAAAAAAAAAGAAAAAACAGCAGGAAATTAAGGGTACTTTTTTAGAATCAGTCTTGTAAATCATAGATGATATGAAAGTGCACAAGAACAGCAGGCAGAAATTACTGGCTAGTGATTAAATCCATCTGATAATTCACAAATTTATATTTGTAATATATGTTCAGTTACACTGCATTTTTACTTATTAATCTAAAAACAGTATCGTACTGATTGAACATAGTGACCTTAAATAGTCTACTTAGCTTTTTTAATTAATTTGACCTAATTGTTTTTTTCTAATTTCTCACTAGGGGTTCTTAAGGACCTGAATAAGAAATGCTAATTGGAAATACCAATGCCATCTTCATGTTATTACTTCAGCACCAACGTCAACAACTCCATAGAGAACACAGAGATTATGAGAAAAAATTAGTATATAGATTGAAGATATCCACAAGCAACATCAGAACCCCCTAAAATCTCTTCTTACTAAGAAATAAAAGCTAAAATCTTTCAAAAATATTTTGCACAAATGCCCAGAATTTATGTTTACAACAATCAACACTTTGCTTCTACTGGGTTACTACAAATAAACATTGTGTAGACTTTTTTGGAGAGATGGGGTAAAAACAAGAAAAAGAAAACTAAAATCAGAAAGCATAACCTTCACTCTTCTAGGTCCATAACACACAACCTATAATAAAAGTAGAAGAGAATGAGGTCCTCCTATATTCCACAGCCCTCTTCAGATAGTGCTGTGCAGACATACTAAAAAGTTAGAATCCAAATCCAAATGCCCAATGGAAAGTTCTAATTTAAAAAACAATAAACTAACTCCACTCTATTCAAAAGTGAACCAAAAAATATCAGGTTTTCACCTTGTTGCTTATTTTTTCAACTATTACCAAAACAAACAAACAAAAAAATTCATTCTAACAGCTGTTTTTTTTTTATTCCCCAAAATTATAAGCTTAAATATGAATGCAAGGAAGCTTCAAAAAAAATAAATTCTACAAGTGACACAGACTGAGAAATCAGCAAGCAAAATCATGCCAAAAATTACTTTAAAATAAGCCTTGTTTTCTGTTTAAGTAAATTCCATTTAAGAATGCTCTGTGACTGGGGACACCTGGCTGGCTAAGTTGGAAGAGTATGAGACTCTCAATCTCAGGGTTGTGAGTTCAAGCCCCATACTTGGAGTAGAGATTACTGGAAAAACAAAACAAAACAAAACTTTGGAAGGGAGAAAAAAAAAAAAGACTGCTCGGTGTCTTGATAAAGATAATGGTCACAAAAAACTGAATGCACTAAAAATGCCAGGAATCTCAGTATACTTTTAATCATTAATTTTGGGGTGTGGCTCAGTTAAGCGTCTGCCTTTAGCTCAGCTCATGATCCCAGAGTTCTAAGTCTGAGCCCCATATCAGGCTCCCTGCTAAGTGGGGACTCTGCTTCTCCCTCTCCCTGGCTTGTGCTTTCTCTTTCTCTCAAATAAATAAAATCTTTAAAAAATAAGATCATTAATTTTATGTTATATTAATCTCACACACACACAAAAAATTTCTGTGCATATTTTGGGTCATATAGCAAGCTAAAAATTATGAATCTGCTTTTCCCAATACTCTTGAAGAAGCAAGCATATGGCCCTAATTGTTAATGGCAGACAGCTAGGGGACTCCCAACATGAAAAAGGATACAACTATAAAAAAACACAAAAATTGTGGAACTGGAGATTGGATGATACCATAACTAAATAAAGTCAGCATTCCTCTGGATTTCTAATTGTGAAATCCATTCAAAACAGCACCAAGACTATTTCTGGATACTGCTGAAGTAGAACAAAGAACTCACGATGATCTCTTAATGCTGACCTGCATTAGACTAATAGCCCAAATGTTGTAGTATACTGGTCAACCAAAGAAAGTCCAACTTTAAAAAAAAATTTAAGCACCTTGGAAATTTGGCCTCATCCTTACAGCTTACTATTCACCTGTAATAACCCTCTACTTAAAGTGCTCTACTAAATCTCCCTTGAATGTCTTGTACCTCTTTGGTTTTGCCCTGTTGTTTCTCTCTTCCTGGAAGGCCCTCTTCTACACTTTAAGACCCAATGCAAATCTCACCTCTTCCATTTATCATTTTCTTACTACTTTATTTATGTAAATTCTTTAACGGCTATTGTGGATAAACTGCTCCTGAGAATATCTACCCAATATACTGTTATTCTTATATTGTTAAAAATTCCTCTCTGCTGTAAATACCCTAATTTATTTACTGTGTCATTGGTGGACTACATCATGTTTTTCCTTAAATAGAAAGACTAGTTGTTATAGTCTTTTTAAAGATATTATTTATTTACTTGACAGGAGAAAGAGAGAGAACACAAGCAGGGGGAGGCATAGAGCTAGAGGGAGAAGCAGACTCCCCACCAAACAGGGAGCCAAATACTGGGCTCGATCTGAGGACCCTGGGATCATGACCTGAGCCAAAGGCAGACACCCAATTGACTGAGCCACTCAGGCACCCCATGGTTGTAGTCTTTTAAAAAGATAACAGCAATCCATCCTTCTACTAAGATGAGGGGCATCCCAGTCAGGGAAAATAAGAGTATAAAAATAATACATCTTACAACATAAATCACCTTATTCTGTTCCATTCTTTCTAAAAGAAATACATAAATTTAGTTATTTCACCTTCTCATTATAGTACCAAAAGATTCCTTTGTGAACAGCCTAATCAGAACATATTTTGGAACTGCACAGCAACTGTCGAACAACAGAACTCTTAAATATATTTAATCACACTAGATTTGCAATGCCTGATTCAAAGTGTAGATATTTCAAACTTTAAGATTCATTGCCTCAGGTATATATGCAAAATTAATTGCATGTGATAACACACCAATATAAATTCAATTTCCCTTTCTAACCTCACTGATTGCACCTCTTGTAACAAGCACATAACTGATCAAATTCTCATCAAGAACCACAAATTGGCACTCCATCTCACAGGTGATAAACTATGTTTCACCGCTCAACCTTCAATAAAGAAAATGAAAATTTAATCAGGACAGGTAGATTCCCTACCCCCAACACTCTAATCCCAAAAAGCTGTACATGTAGTTATGCTAAGAATGTTATTCAATCTTAAAATTTGTCACATTTCACTTTTTCAGTTCGAGTAGATACTTTCAAGTCCAAAGTATACTAAGAATCTAAGCTTTAAAGAACAGGTATTTTATCTCTTTTAAATACGCATGCACACACACACACATATATATGTATATATAATTTTTTTTTACTTTAAGTGTGTGTGTGTGTGTGTGTGTGTGTGTGTGTATGTGTGTGTGTGTGTACACTCACGGAGGCAGATGTGGGTATATATGTATAGGTATTTCTTTCTGCTAGAAAGAAAAATCTAAAACAATGAATAATTCAGTATTACTGATACTTTGAAAGAAGTGCCCAGTATGGCTTCTAAAGATATTAAGATTCATTGGTTATCACTAAAAGAAATTAGCCTCCTTTGCAAAATAGCTAATCCCAGATGCCACCCTGGAAATACATGAGTGTGGAAAAAATCTATCATATCAGATAGAAAAGAAGCTATCAAACGTTATGACAGTCATATCAAAACAAGTGAGGAAACCACCTGAAGAGGCTCCTACTGGTCCAAAATTTAAAATTTCATCAATAATAAGGACAAAACTATACTGGACCAAAACAACCAAGTATGTTTAAATATATTAATTCATTAATACACTTAAAAAAATTTCACCACTCATCTTCAGAAAATGTTAGAGAATCAATATTATTTTGAAAAGTAGAAAATAAAGGGTAAAAAGTAGGCAATTACTCAACCTTTTCTAAAATCATAGCTAAAAATAACCAGTTTACAAAAGGAAGTTTCTTTTATAAAATTCTGGCTAATAAACACAGGAATGCTGGAATATCACCATTTTGTGAACTCAATAAAGTCATGGATCTAGGGCTAGGCACTGATCATCAATAGCTAGTAACTATACAAAAACAGAAACAATCTGACATTACATATCCCTCTTAATAGAAGTATACATCAGCATGTATAAAATGTTCTTAGGGAAAAAAAATACATATGCATAACATTTAATTTGAATTAGATCAAGCCTCTAGATTTAACTATAAATTTACAAGAGATACCAAGAATAGAAATCATATTAAGGTATACCACATGAGGGGGCACCTGGGTGGCTCAGTGGATTAAAGCCTCTGCCTTCAGCTCAGGTCATGATCTCAGGGTCCTGGGATCAAGCCCCACATCGGGCTCTCTGCTCAGCAGGGAGCCTGCTTTCCTTCCTCTCTCTGCCTGCCTCTCTGCCTATTTGTGATCTCTCTGTCAAATAAATAAATAAAATCTTAAAAAAAAAACAAAAAAAAAGGTATACCACATGAATGTAATCAGTAAAATCCAGACTCTTGGAGACAAAGAAAACCAAACTAGCCAGTTTGTTCTACCAAATAACAATAGTATTTTAAAAAAGGAAAACAGAAAATGCAAAATAAACAGAAGAGTTGGAGGGGAAACCTACAGATCAACTCTGACCAAGACACCTTTTTTCAATAATTTTATTTTTTTTTAAGATTTTATTCATTTATTTGACAGACAGAGATCACAAGTAGGCAGAGAGAGAGGAGGAGGAGGAAGCAGGGTCCCCATGGAGCAGAGAGCCAGATGCGGGGCTCAATCCCAGGACCCTGAGATCATGACCTGAGCTGAAGGCAGAGGCTTTAACCCACTGAGCCACCAACGTGCCCCAAGACACCTTTTTTCAAAGAGAGAAATATTCTGTGCTATCCAATAAGGTTGCCTTTAACCTCATGTGGCTACTGAGCACTTGATGATTAAGGATCAGAATATTCCACTTTAATTTTAATTAATTTAAATAGCTATACACTACTACTGTATTGGATGGTGCCATTATAAGTCAATGGAGAATTGAGACTTATTAATCAATCTGCAATTTATCAAATGATGGATCTTATTTGGGTCCCTATTCAAACAAATCTTTTTTTTTTTAAAGAGTATAAAACAATTAGGAAAATGTGAATCCTGTCAGATATTTAATATTAAGAAATCAGTATTAATATTTTTATGTGTAGGGGCACTTGGGTGGCTCAGTGGGTTAAAGCCTCTGCCTTTAACTCAGGTCATAATCCCAGGGTCCTGGGATCACGACCTGAGCCGAAGGCAGAGGCTTTAACCCACTGAGCCACCCAGGCGCCCCAATAAAATCTTTTAAAAAAAAAATTTTTATGTGTAGCAACTCTACTTTGGTAATGGGGCCAGAGATTATCCTTTAAAAATAGTTGCAGATAAAATGATATAATATCAACCTATAATATAAATTCAAACTATAATATAGTTTGAATTTGCTTCAAACTAATTGGGGGATGGAATGAAAGAAGATTAGGCATTGTACTGATAATAACTGAAGCTGGGTGATGGGTAAATGGGATCCTGGATACATTCTCTATATTTGTATGTCTCTGAAAATTCCCATAGTAGAAATTTTGGAGGAAGAAGGAACACTTAACTTGTATTCTAGGAAGAAGTTTGCTTTTGTTTCCCCCAGGAAGGACAGTAGATACTAGAAATATAAAAGAAATTCTTAGGAGGGATGTTTAGATACTTTACAGGTTAACTCTGGTTACATGCTAATAAACTGTCCTTTATTTTTTAATTTTATTAAAAATTTTATTTATTTATTTGAGAAAGAGAGCATACAAGTACATGTGAGTGGGGAGAGGGGCAGAGAGGGTGGTAGAGGGAAAGGGAGAGAATCTCAAGCAGATTCCATGACCAGTGAGGAGCACAACACGGAGCTCCATCCCGTAACCCTGAGATCATGACCTGAGCTGAAATCAAGAGTCAGACCATTAACCAACTGAGCCACCCAGGTCCCCAAACTGTCCTTTATTTTATACACTCAAGCCTGACTGTCTATTGAGCAGCTTTTTACTTTTTGGGTGTCATAACTGAATTTTTCTTTAACATCATTTGACGGTTCCTTTCAAAGTGGTTAGATTAGAATGTAAAACCAAATGCCTCATTTGGACCTGTAGATGATGTGGTTCACAATTTGAAGTAAGAGCATTACAATGTACTTTCTTTCAATTTAGATTTAAGGATGTGGTAGGACAAAAAAACACCACCATCACCACCCCAGCCAAAAGATATCCATGTCAAATCCCTGGAACCTGTGATGTTATCTTATTTAGGAAAAGGGTTTTTAAGATATAATTAATGACCCTGAGAAGAAATCATCCTGAATTATCTAGTAGCCTTAAATCCAATGACAAATGTCCTTAGATACACAGAGGAGAATAAACAAAGTAGAAGGCAAAATGAAGAAGCAGAGATTGGAGGAAAGTGGTCACAAGCCAAGCAAACAGGCAACCACTAAAGGCTGGAAGCAGCAAGTTCTCTTCCAACACTCCACAAGTGTAGCTGGATTTCAGACTCTGGCCTCCAGGACTGTGAGAGAATAAATTTTTCTCATTTTAAGGCACTAAGTTTGTGGCAAATTGTTAAAACAGCCACAGAAAACTAATACAAGGAATTATCTACTCTTTCAAATATTCCTTCCTCATATTGGCTCAATAATTAGAAGCTATTGTGGCTCTAATTTTTTGAGCATCTTTTCCATTTTGAAGGCAGGAATTTTTGTTTCTTTTATTCAATGATGCACATCTACTGCTGGAAGCTACTCACTGATCATAACTTTTTATGTTTCTTTCCACCTTTCTCAGTGGCATTCTTTCATTAAACAACTAAAGTGGCCCTGCCCAAAGAAAACAAAGAGCATAAAGAATAACTTATCTTACTTTAAAGTCTGCCATCTTGAAGCTTTAACAATTGTTCCAGATGTCTAATAGCTAATTAAGGAAACTCTATCTGAAATCATCAAGTTCATTCATTTGGTATATTATCTTTTCCTCTACCACATAGAGTATATACCAATAATTCCCAAAGCTTTTTTGTTTCATGATTTAATGTTTTGTAATTATCCCCTCTACTTCATGACCTCTGTCCCTCAAACTTACAATTTTTTAAAAAAGGCACTGTGTGATACAGTATTTTTATATGTTATTGATTTTTAGAAGGTAAGGAAAAATTGAAACACTGAAAACACTTTACTTTTGTGGTATGCAAAGAAAGGATTATAAACCTATGTCCCAAGTGTTTCTTCCTTTCTTCTAGCTTGTTACCTGTATGCTACTCAGACTTGATAATCATTTTTGTCACATCATTCTATGACATACTTACATCATTATGTTTTAGCAATGAGCATCCAATTATATTTAGTTTTCTTTTAGTAAAAAAGAAGGCATTTCGTCAACTTGAAGAGCAATACTATTTACTATTCAGAAGCACGTCTTTCCTATTAGTGAACTAGCCTGAGGTTAGTGGCACCTTTATGGAACACACAGATTATTTTTGCAGATAATAATACTATCTAGAAGTGGCCATTTCTGCAATATAAATGAATATGTAATTCTACTCCACTTAAATTTGAAATAATACCCTTCAGAAATAACTTCAGTATACACCTGAAACTAATGTAGTGTGTGTCAACTGTACTTCGATTTTTTTAAAATCCGAAAGAACAAAGAAAAAGGAAGGAGGGGAGGGAGGAAGGAAGGAAACAAGAAAGGAAGGAAGGAAAGAAGGAAGAAAAAAAGAACGAAAACTTTATTACATGGTTTGAATATCAATCAGATCTTCTTATCCTTTCTTAAAGAAGTTAATGAGAGGATTAAAAAGTATATCATTGATAGAGAGATGATAATTATCTTGTTGGCTTGGCTCTTGTCTCAACTTTCACTCTTAGCCATCTGTATTTCTCAATAGCTCTAAAAACAAGGTTGCGAGGACTACAAATGAATCAGTATTTCATTTTTTCAGTTAAACTTTCTATTAGTCGCTGGTATATAGTCTTCTCATGTAATATTAACCCATTACAAGCAGAAATATTTTTGAAAATCAATAATAAATGACTAAACAGCACTAATAGACAAGTGGAAAAGACAATCTCCTGCCACTGATCAACTGAAAATGTAGCAAATTAGACATAGCTCTCCCTATTATAAATATAAAATAGTTTTATTTCCAGTTCAGAAGAGTCATATAAATAATTTTTAAGGATGATAATGATACACAAAGTGGAAAACTGGGGAGGAGGGGAGATACAAGATTATAAATATGAGAAAAGTAATATATTATGAATGCATACATTTGACAGTAATCATAAGCATGCAAAAACTACTTCATGAATTTTAGAAATGCAATTCAGTCTTCCATTCTCTAGAACCAAAAAGCAAGCTCACATCTGTTAAAACAACAAAGACCTGGGGACAGAGGTGAGGTAGAAGAAGATGCCTGAAGTGGACTCTGTCCATTCAAGCGCATAATTGTAATGAATAATTTACAAGCATACTTTCATCATCAATGCCACTAAGAGCTGAATTCTAAGGAGCTTAGGGAGATTGTAACACATCTGCTAACCAAGCTGAATAAGCAGAGGAAACCTAAGCAAAAATGATCCAACAAAACCTGTTTACAAGACTGGGGAGGGCATAGGAAAACAAAAGACACGGCAGAATAGCAGAGACTGGTGTAGTTGTGGTCACTGCCTTATGTCCTTAACTGTATCTATTCATTCCACTTCAGAAAATCAGATAGTTATATTAAGCCAACTGAGTAAGAGAGCTGTACTAGGCTAATATTAGCTATATAAACTCCCCATCAAAAAGAATATAAGGACAGGCAGAGTGTGAAAGGAAAACAAAGCATCAGTAAATCTTTCCATTTTAACAAATAATCTAAAAAATATATTCCACTGAATATATATTCCACTGAAATAGATTTAAAAATTCTAATAATTCATACATGATTTTTCAGATTTATGCTTATTTCATTATCTTCGAAAGGAAGCATATCAAACACAAAAAAAAAACCACAAAAATAAGTAGGTTGTCTTACAAAAAATAGTCACTCAACAGCTTATAAAATAATGATTTCTCAGCAGTCAAATGAAACTCAACGCTTGGCATCAAGATAACACAATGCCACAAAAACACAAAATCTTTAAATGAAGATCTCATCTGCTTTTCTACTGGTTTTAAAGAAATGCTACATGTGTCATCTCAGACTATACCTTATGAAATTACAGTATTAGCATTATAAAACAACAAAGAATAATATGCTTAGCCATCTAACCAGAAGGCAAAATTCTGCATCTCAAGATCAAGTTAAAAATTAAAAAACAAAAATACAAACAAGAAGCAAGCTAGGCCAATCTACTCCTTTTTTTCACCACAAATAGTACTTTGGCTTCAAAGAAGATTGAGGGAAAGTATTCATTTTATTCCTACACATTGATGTGCTCAATAAATACGTAAGGTATTTCAGATACAAGGTATAAAACAAAAAAAGACAAAAATCTCCGGTCTAAAGGGACTTATATTGGTCTCAAGAAAACTAATAAATCAATGAGAAAAATAAATACATAAGATACCAGAAAGTGACAAATAATATGCCAAGAAATAAATAAAACGGCGTGATAAAATTTAAAGTGACTGAGTGGCTATGTAAGATTGGATATTCAGAATGCCCTTTGAAGGACATAGCCACAAGAATCAAATGATTCTCCTCAGGTCGAGAGCTAAAAAGCCTTATTCTAAGAGTAAACTAGACCTAATTTAGGTATAGAAAGAAAAGCAAAATGACTAGAGCCTAGTAACCAAGGGAGAAAATGGTAGAAGGTAAGGTCATGACCACAGGACCAGATTATTTGGGGTCCTTTGGTCAGAGTAATAAATTTCTACATTATACCCTTGGACCATAAGAAGGAGCCTTATGAAACTCCACTGTCATGCTTTTTGTAAAACTGCTGTTGGGGATACTAATCACCACACCAAACAAATACTCTTCATGATGGTCCAAAGGAAGAATTTCTCTTAAATCTCACGGTCATTAACAGCAGAACTTTTTCTTTCTTTCTTTCTTTTTTTTTTTTAAAGATTTTATTTATTTATTTGACAGACAATAGCAGCGGGGGGTGGGGGGTGAGAAACACTAGCAGGGGGAGTGGGGGAAGGAAAAGCAGGCTTCCTGCTACACAGGGAGCCCCAAGCAGGGCTCCATCCCAGGATTGAAGGATCATGACCTGAGCTGAAGTGAGATGTTTAAGGACTAAGCCACCCAGGTGCCCCAGCTGAACTCTTTCTGAGAAACTGATATAAATTTACCGTATGTGAATTCTGATGTTAATCATTCTCTCATTTATTCCCTTAACCCCAGAAAATTCAGAGTTGAATTTACAATTAGCTTCTAGCAATTGTATAAAACCTTAAGGCATCTATTTTTTTAAAATAAATGTTTTCTTTCAGAATAGTTTAAGATTCACAAAAAAGTTACAAAGATAGTCCAGAGAGTTCTCATATACCCCCCACAAGTTTCCACTATCACTAACATCTTATGTAAGTATGGTACATTTGTCCCAATTAATGAACCAAAACTGAAACATTATTATAAACTCACGTCTATAATATACTTAGATTTCCTTAATTTTTACCTGATGTTCTTTTTCTGTTCTAAGATCTTTAAAATATCTAAGTCTATATACTAAATTTACTGGAGCTTTATAGTACTATTTTATCTTAATTTCTCCCTTATTCTAACCCCTGTAACTACTATCACCTAATATATTTTAATTCTATAAACTGCTCCCAATACTTCTGGGAACCATGCAGAATAACAACAACAACAAAAATGAGCAGAGAGTTCTTAAAAGATAAAATCAGCTTTTCCCCAACAAGTCATACAGTTCAGTATTATTCACTATTAACACTTCATAAATCTTTTAAAAATACAGAGACTCAAAAAAAAATATTCAATTACGGGGCACCTGGGTGGCTCGGATGGTTAAGTATCTGCCTTCGGCTCAGGTTATGATTCTGGGGTCCTGGGATCATGTCCCACATTAGGATTCCTGCTCAATGGGGAGCCTGCTTCTCCCTCTGCCTTTCTCTCTGTCTCTCATAACTAACTAAATAAATAAATAATCTTTACACACACACACACACACACACACACACACACATATCCAATTAAAAATTGTATTCAAATATATCATTTGGATAAAAATGCAAAGTCAATATAAAGAAGTCACTTTTATGTTTCAATACTGGTTTTTTCTCTGGAATTCTCTCTTTTTTAGGTACATACAACATTAGTGATACTGATTGTCCTTATTGAGCCATACAACATTAATGTGGCCTCAGATCACACAAATCTAAAATGAGAGTGAGGCAAAATGATCTTATGAAGTCCCTTTCAGTTAGAAATGTCAATGATCTCTTAATTCTGTGACCTAGGTTGACTGTCAGATGCTATTTTGCTGTCACAAGTAAAAAGCAGAAAACAGTAATGCTTCTAAACAAAAGATAGTACAGTTTAAAAAGAGAATGTCAAAGCCTGAAGCTTTACTTGAAATTAATTTAGAGAAAAACAAAAATTGATTAATATAGTATATAAATAATATTAGTGTATAAATTTATATGTATATAAACTATGTAAATCAAAAGTACCCTGGGAAAGGGGGAAATTCCCCCCCCAAAAAAGTTGTGAATGTTTACCCAAGTAGATTAATTTCATAAAGTGGCTGAGATACCAAATGGGGAAAGACAAAAAGTATGAAAGAAAAGGTAAAAAAGAGAATAAAGCTAAGAAAAAAATCAATTCATCATTTTATATTTACCACTAGTTCTCTATTATTGAAAATTTGACTATGTCAAATGGGTATTGCAATTAAGTGGTCTGTTTTCACATCTATACTAAACTGTTTTGTCTCAAAACAATCCTGTTAAGGGGCACCTGGGTGGCTCAGTGGGTTAAGCCGCTGCCTTCGGCTCAGGTCATGATCCCAGGTCCTGGGTTCAGGCCCCACATCGGGCTTTCTGCTCAGCAGGGAGCCTGCTTCCTCCTCTCTCTCTGCCTGCCTCTCTGCCTACTTGTGATTTCTCTCTGTCAAATAAATAAATAAAATCTTTAAAAAAAAAAAAAAAAAAAACAATCCTGCTAAGATGTCACTGATTTTCTGCTGGGAACCATTAGCTGGCAGCTTCATTTAATCTATCCCAAATACCCAATTCCTCACTGGCAGCAGGAATTGTAAAAACACAACAGAGTTTAAGGGTTTTTAGCATCACTTTCCAAAAATTCCTTGAAACACTGTTCTACAAAAGACTGACTCCACAGATTTTAAGTGTATACCTGATCTTGACATTAAAAAAAGATCCACAATTCTAGTCACTTTAATATTCTTATTCTACTGTCATGGTATGCTGCTCTACAAGTCTTTCTGTAGGAAAAAAAAAAATACCAATTTAAATACTAAAATGTTCAATTATTAATGCCATTATTTAAAAATCAATAAATCGTATAAACTTTAACATGGAATTTAAGTCATCTTCTAAGTCACAGAATATTTCCACGTGTAAACAGTTAACAAAAAACCAGATTATCCAGAAGAGTAAGTAATGATATATATCAAAAGAGATTAAATATAAATTGATAAGGAATGCCTGAGAATAAGTCCTTAAGCTTTCTTATGTACATTGTTTTGGAATATGAGCACTTCTTAATTACAATTATAAGACATCTACTTTAAATAAAAAGAGACCCTTTATTTTTCATGAATCAATATATAAATGAATGACACGTGAAATTTATTCTCAAAGGATGAATGCAGCAAAATACCATAAATCTGAATGTTTATTTATTTGAGTAAAAAAAAGCAACTTTAGGTGAACATGTCTTAATTTCTTAATGCACTGAAATTATTTTGTTTGGTGGGTTTTTTTTAAGTGAGGAAAAAGCCCACTTTATTAACAAAGGGTAAAGGCACTATCTTGAAATGTCCTACACAGTTGCAAGAAAATGACTCACTGGTATAAAAAATTGTGTCTGTGGTCAACTTCTTATCAACAAACAGTTTCATATACTATGCCTTTTATCAAATAAACCACTTCACTCTTACAGAACCCATTTCAAGTCACCTTGAACAAGAAAGCTATTTATTTTACTATAACTCATCTAAAGTAATAAGTCAGCAAAAAAAATTTTTTATAAGATTTTATTTATTTGAGAGACAGAGAGAGTGAGCAGTGGGGGGGGGGCATCAGGAGGAATAGACTCCCCACTTGAGCAGGGGGTCTGATGTGGGGCTAAACCCCAGGACCCTGAGATCACGACCTGAGCCGAAAGCAGATGCTTAACTGAGCCACCAAGGTACCCCAGCAAAAATGTTTTTTAACTTTAATAATGATGTACCTTATAACCATTCAACACATGTAATTATTCAGTACAGCTCTTAATTACTTAGATTTGATTCAATACAATAAACATTTTGAAAAATATAAATGTCCTCTGGATGCTATAAAAAACAAATGCCCCTGTATTCTAATAGAATAATTTAATTATCAATGAACTTAAGAATCTTGTAAACCTACTGGCTAATTACTGTCTAAAAGAAGTTAGCATTAACCATATTGATCTAAAATTATTTAAGATTTATGGCAGGGGTTCTAGACTTTGTTATTTATTAGAATCACTTAGGAGAGTGTAGAACTATCAATGCCTGGGCTTCACGCCCAGATCCTACTTTAATTCGTTCGAGATGGGAACAAAGTATCAATATTTGTATAAAACAAACAAAACAAACACAGGTAAACTGAATTAAACATACAGCACAATTGAGAACTATCAACTTGGGATATACTTCAGTTGTAAGACAGAAAAAACTTGCTCACTGGCACCAAAAGTTTTAAGTCTACTAAAAACTTAAGGTGTAGGGGAAAAAAAGTGAAGAAAAGGAGAAAAAAACAATATTTTAAAACATAATGAAGGCCTAACAAACATTTTTTTTTTTTTCCTAACAAACATTTTTGCCTTTAAAAAATGTTAAAGTTGAAAGCCCTATCTTAGATTTGGTTGATAGATAGGCTTATGCTGCTTTATTTATAGATAACAGCTAAATAAAAGCAATACAAACACAATGGTAAGAATAAATGATAGAAATAATTATCATTCAAATTTAACACCATAGAAAGACAGTAAATTAATATAGTATCACGATCAGATGAGACAAAATTATAGTCAATAACATCTTCTAACCTCAATACTACACAGAATAGTGTTTCTTTAAACCACTTTCCAATACCTTCGATTCTTACGTGCCTCAAAAGAGAAGAATTCATTTAAGAAGATATAGTTACATGGCTCCAATCTGAGATTAGAAAGAACAAACAAGTGCAGAATATTTCCCTTATGAAAGCAGCATATACATCTGTATGATCAGCCACAATACTCTCTTTACAACAGGGCCCAAAGTTAACATCTCTGAGCAATGAGATAAAAAAGTTCTTAATTATAAGCATTTTAACATATTATCACAGAATTCAGTTTCTCTCTAATAACAGTTAAAAGTGTATGAAAATTACTAGCAACATAAGCCGGCATGAAGGGATGAATGAGGATCACCAGAACAAGTCAGAATATGTTTGTTACAAACTGGATGGTAAACTTACAAGAAAAACTAAAGATAAGTAGTCCAACCTTGAGAATAAAATTAAAAGAACCAATAATAAAAAATTACACAGGATGAGGGAACCAGTTAAACTTCCATGTAATTTCATTTTTCTTTAAATGAAATTTTAAGAAAATTATTTTTAAAATATTTTGAGAGGTACTCTTTAAGACATAAAGAACATTTTGATAAATAAGTACTTTCTGTTAAACATTAGAAAATTAAATATATTTTAATAATAAATTAAATATTATTATAATCTAAAATTCAGTGACATAAAACTAATACCCAAGTGCCAATACCCTGGTAAGGATTTCAAGATGTTAAAGGAAGCACATTTTGAATGCAGAATGGTTAGAGATGAAAGATGTAGAATTCTATGTAATTAAAAAAATGAGATTTTTTTTTTTTTTTTGCTTCGGGAGTAGAATTCAGTGATTCAGCAAAGAAATGAGATTTCTTATAAAATTATAGACCTATACTTTTATATTAAACAACTTAAGCATCTGTTACATGTCATAAAAATAAGCCTCCAAAAGCCTGTCACTAGAATGACTTCACAGATTTCCAGTTTGGTGTCTTATAAATATATTAATCTATACACACTATCTAGATTATTCTTGGTATATACTTTTTCACATTCATCCTTCCTGAGAAAAATGTGGTATGAAATTTTAAAAGATTACCCAGCATTGGAGGAAACACTCCCTCAAGAAATAACTGTTGAATTAGCTCCATTATTTAATGACGTAAGAACTCTGACAACTTTAAATTATAGCTCTCCAAACCTACCAAAGGTTAAACCCATAAGGAATGAGCTGGTGAGCAGAAGCTGAGATAACAGAAAAGCTCAATAAAGATAACTGGAGAGACAACTACTGTCCTTAGATCAGCGATTTTATGACTGCCAAAGTGTGCACATGCATTTAGATACATGTTTATATCACCCACACACACATACACAGTAAATATGCTTCATTGTTTTGTTTTGTTTTGTTTACTAATCCCAATCTAAAGACATGGCATAAATAGAAAGGAAAAACTAAATTGCCCAGACTAATTATGGACTAAGGATTTACTAAAGGATGGATGGATGAATCGATGGATGGATAGAGAGACAGATATAAAAATATATTGGGGGGAGGGGAGATGATACAGGTAAGAACTTTGACTCGAAACCAGTATCTGTGATTCACAATGCTAAGGTGATTCAAGGACATTGTAAGGGATCCATTTTAGGTAAATGTGAGCTTAACAAACAAAAAGCTGAATGAAATATAAAGTAATCATAACATATATTTTCAAAAGCATAAAAGATCTATATAACAGGGCAGGATATATTAGTTTTCTACTACGCAGTTTAAAATATCTTCCCTTAAAAAGGGATTTTTTGTGACTAAATTAGGGATTAGTACATCTTACCTTCCACAGAAGGTGCCTGATCCTGAGCTGAATACAGCATATCCTTGAAAGCCTATTAAAAGAAAAAAAAAAGTGCATGAAATAATGAGTAATCTTTAAACTAACAGCATTTGATGCTAAACAATTACTTCTTTTTCAATATCCAGACTACTAAATTGAGAATTTAGTAATATACTTCAATTAACTTTAGTAAGCTGAAACCCAAATACTATACTTTCATATCAAGCCAGTATTGTCCAATCTTTAAGAAAATGACTAATATGTACACTTTAAAAATTAAAGGGCATTGGGAACAGAATGAAAAATCTCCTGAGAGATCATAAACTCTCTTGACTAAAAAAAAAAATAGCAAGAGAAACTGAGAACAATGGTCCGAAAGATATATATGGAACAGTGCTTAAGAAAACATGAAACACTGGGGTGCCTGGGTGGCTCAGTGGGTTAAAGCCTCTGCCTGCAGCTCAGGTCGTGATCCCAGGGTCCTTGGATCGAGCCCCGCATCGGGCTCTCTGCTCAGCAGGGAACCTGCTTCCTTCCTCTCTCTGCCTGCCTCTCTGCCTACTTGTGATCTCTGTCTGTCAAATAAATAAATAAAAATCTTTAAAAAAAAAAAAATCCAATCCTTAAAAAAAAAAAAAAAAAAGAAAAGAAAACATGAAACACTGGATACAATTTTTTTCTTTTTGTAGTAACATAAAAGTAACATAAAATTTACCATTTAACCATTTTCACATTAACAATTCAGTAGTGTCAAGTACACGCACATGTTACGAAGACAATCTCCGGAATTCTTTTTATCTTGGATACAAATAGTCTTCAATGAAGGCCTGGAATGTCCTCCATAAGAGTGCAGGACTATAAATATATTTACAGACTGTTTTTCTTCCAAACCAGTGAATTAACTACCAATAATATTTAGGTAATTTGGATGGCTGCAGTTTGGTCTCCCAGTAAGTGGTTTGGGAGCAGTAATGAAAATCATTTCCCCACACCTATCAATATAGTAGAATCAACTGAGTGGATAAGGCTCCAATGCTGAAGAGCTGGTCCTAAACAGGTGGCTATATCCAGTCCCAAAGCTTCGAAACTTCAAATACCATCTAACACTCGGTGATTCCCAAAGTGGCCTCCAGCCTCCCTCAACAACTGACATTTGGAGTCAGATAATTCTTTGTCTGGGGGGAGGCTGAGGGGCTGCTCTGTGCATAATAGGATTTTTAGTATCATCCCTGGCATCAAGAGACTCACTAGGCTCATCTAGATACCAGTAGCAACACCTCCACCAAAACTGTAACAACCAAAAATATCTCCACATACTGCCAAACGTCCCATGAGGGTCAAAATCAACACACCACCCCCATACCCAGAACCACTGCCCTAGAGTCATTCAAGCTTAAACACCCCCAAAAAAGGAAATAAACCTTCCGGGTAACCCGTCTATATTAAAATCTAGTAAATTATATTCTTCCCAAGTGAATTTATCATTTGCTTTAGACCAGTGACCAATCTGTTAGTTCTATGACTAACCAAGCTTGACAACATATGTAAAAAAGTTTCCCAATGAAACAAAGAAAATTAAAATTTTTGATCAATACATTTTTGTTCATTTTAACCCTTTTTTTAAAAAAAATCTTCATAGGAAAACTATGTATATTTAAATATTTTAAGAGTGCACACACTTAAATCCTTAACATTCAGTAAGATTCACTATTTATATAAAATTTGAGACACTACAGTAATGCAATTGTGGCATAATAAAAAAATATTTGCTCTTTGTTTCAGGTTCCTGGCACAAATTTCTGAAACCTTTAGAATCTACTCTCTTTTATACACTGAGACAGTTCATGGCGGGCAGTGCGCGGGGCGGGGGGGTGCGAAATAGCTTTAGGGTGGTGTTTGGTCCCTAGAAAAACTGACCACCTGATTAATGTGATTAGAGGATTAAAACTTTCAGCCCCATCCCTGGATCTCTGAGAAAGAGGGAATGGCTGGGGACTGAATTCAATCACCAGTGGCCAAAGATTTGTAGTCACCCAGGCAGAAGTATGGGTATCCTGGGTACCCCATTTATAGCTGGCATCTCAAGTGAGGGCAGTCTTGTGGGACTAAGCCCTTACCCATGGGGTTGTGCTAACTCTGGATAGTTCGTATCAGAATTAAAGTGAATTACTAGACACCCAATTGGTGTCAGGGAAATGGTTATCAGCATCAGAAAAAAGAACTGGGGGGTGCCTGGGTGGCTCAGAGGGTTAAGCCTCTGCCTTCAGGTGTCAAATAAATAACTAAAATCTTTAAAAAAAAAAAAAAAAAGAACTGGTCAGAAGAGGTGTCTGAAAACACACAAATAGAAATCTTTTTTTTTTTTTTTTTTTTACAGAATCTTCATTATTGGATCACAACTTTTCTAAGATTACCTTTGAAGCTCAGCCTAGTGTTTACTGACCACTAATTCTTAAACTTATTTATGTACAAAAGCCCTAAGTATATATGACAAAGGTATGGAACTTCTTTGAAGATCAAAGTATATACATTCACTATTTTCTTAACAATTTCAGATGTCTCAAGGACCACTAACTTCTGGTCTAAAAAAAGAAGCTAGTCCAGAAGATTTTATCAAACATCAGAAAGTTTTTGTCAGTTTGGACTGGAATTTCATATTAAAAATCCTACACAAGTATAGAGTGGTGGTTATGTTAGAGTCTTCCATAAAATATTTCAAGAGAGTAAATGAATAGATTACTTAGAGGAAAGTAAATCTCTAGATAGAAAAATATAAGAAGAAACACATAAACCAGCCAGAGAATGTTTACAAAAATAAATCTATTATGGGAACAGGTAATATCGGAGACTCAAATATCTGAATAAAGTTTTTCTACTTCTGGAGTATAACAGGCATGTGTACCAAAATTAAATGATGCTATCAAGAACCAAATAAACCATTAATGACAAGCAGGATGACTTCTACATAATAGAAGCTCAATAAATAGTTCTTGAATTCAAAAGCCTTTCTTCCTCAAAGAAAATTACTTTAAAAATGAACAAAGCACACTGCAAAAGCATACTAAGCAGTACCTTACTGACATATTACGAAAATGAATTAAATTTGCAAAAGGGAAGCTTACCAAATTAAGTTTTTAAAAGATGATTAAAATTTTATAAAAAGAAAAATGATAGCCTTCATTTTGATTGTAAAACTGAATCATAATTTCATTTCAATCAACACAACTCTCAGTAAAATCTGGGACAATTCTTTCTGCTTCTTACTACTTCGGTTTTCCTCTGAATAATAGAAACCTCTAAGTTTTTTACTATATTGTCTACAAAACTCCATAAACAGGATAGATACCATTCTTTTCTTGTGACATGAGAATAGCCCCCAATTAGGAACTAAGAAGGGGAAAAAAACCTACAAAGTAATGTCTACATTAGTATCTATAGATTTATAATAAGAAAGCACTTGCCTGAGTTAGGAATAGTAAATCCAAATACATAAAACAACACATTCAAAGAGGTTCCTCAATTTATGCTATTTTCCTTTAAGGATATCCATTACTTTATATAAAACTCTGAATTTGCAGGCACCTGGGTGGCCTTAGTCTGTTAAGCATTTGACACTGATTTTGGGTCAGGTCACAGTCTCAGGGTTGTGATCCAGCCTGGTGTTGGGCTCTGCACTGGGCATGGAGCCTGCTTAGGATTCTCTCTCCCTCTCCCTGCCTAAAATAAACAAAATAAAAACACCTCTGAATTTGTATAATAAAAATCAATACACATTCATGTGCATTACATAGATTAGATTTTTTAAAAAGATCTATTTACTTACTTTGAGAGAAAGCATGGTGTGGCGGGAGTGGGGGGGGTGAGGGGGAGCAGATCCCAAGCAGGTTCCCCTTAAAGTGCAGAGCCCAAAGCTGGGCTCAGTCTCACAACCCTGAGATCATGATCTGAGTTGGTATCAAGAGTCAGACACTCAACTGACTGAGCCTCCCACACACCCAACAATAGATTTCTTGGATTTTCAAAGGATTCAAAGCAATCTTTTATATCAACATCTCTACTGTAATCTGAGTGTTAAATTGTTTTTGTCATGTTATTGAAATATATGTACTAAGACAAAACTCCTTTAGTGCTTATAACAACTCATATAACAGTAAAATCTTCCAAATTAAATCCGAACACAAGCACAAAACCAATACTATTCAACCAACATTAACATGACAGGAAAAAAAGGTTTGCTGAAACAAAATCTCAACGGGCAACATGAATACAATGCTGTCATTGTATCTGCTCTTCTAAATTTGGAATGCCTATATGACTATTAGATGTGATATAATCCTCTTAGTACCTCTCCCTACTATGAGAGGTACTTAGGAGTTACGGAATTGGACAATGTGTATAAAAACCAACCCTACTATAATAGCTATGTAAGCTTGGGAAAATTAACTTCTCTGTATAACAATGTCCTCATCTGTACAACAGAAGTGATCACACACATCTCACAGGTCTATTTCAAGAATTAAAACCTCTTAAACCACAAATCCTTATAATAATGATAATTCGTGATTATACATGAAGAGTACTTAGAACATTAAAGATACTCAAAGAATGTTAGCTAATCCAATGTGAAATACCACAAAACTTAGATCATACAGTGGGTTGTGGCATCATTTGGCAATCTACTATTTGGACATAAATATATTATTTATGCATTAGATATACCTCAGTTCCAATTAACTCTTCATAAGGTAGTACAATACTACCTAGAGCCAACATGACCAAACAATCATAAACATGATTGCAGAATCTCCTGGCATTTACTAGTTTATAAGACAGTCATCTAAATGATCTAGAATATGC
The DNA here is from genome assembly GCF_002288905.1 of Enhydra lutris kenyoni. Taxonomy (NCBI): domain Eukaryota; kingdom Metazoa; phylum Chordata; class Mammalia; order Carnivora; family Mustelidae; genus Enhydra; species Enhydra lutris. The sequence continues at coordinate 16,803,152 of NW_019154108.1, read as the reverse complement.
TATGACATTTTCAGAAAATCACTGTCATGAACATACTCTATTTTTAATTCTCATGGGAAACCTACAGACTCCTAAGAAAATAATGCAAATCCCAGTTTGCATATGCTTTTTTAACAAGGTCTCCTAATTATATTAAACTTTCTACTACACACACACACACACACACACACAAATATATATCTGTTGTATGATATAGGGTATAGCTCAAACCTAACATGTATGTTCAATAATACTGCCATTTCAAATTTCTTATGTTGTTAATTTTTAATAACACATAATAGATCATCATTAATCTCCTTTGCAAAGCACAAGCCATTTCACAGGCCTTTTCACAAACCCAAATCAGAAGCTAGAAAAATTCCTACTTCCGGGTGGTATATATACACAATGGAATATCACTCACCCATCAAAAAGAATGAAACCTTTCTATTCACAACAATATGGATGGGGCTAGAGTGTATTATGCTAAGCGAAAAAAGTCAGAGAAAGACAAATACCATAGGATTTCACTCATATGTGGAATCTGAGAAACAAAATACATGAACATATGGGGGGGGGGAAGAAAAAAAAAAACAGAGTGAGAAACAAACCACAAGAGACTCTTAAAGATAAAGAACAAACTGAGGAGTGATGGATAGAAAGGGTGGCAGATGGGCTAGATGAGTGATGGGTATTAAGGAGGACACCTGATATGATGAGAACTGGGTATTGTCTGTAAGTCACCGAATTCCACTCCTAAAACCAACACTGCACTGTATATTAACTAGAATTGAAATAAAATTTTGAAAAAAAGGAGGAAAAAACTCCTACTTCCTATCAAATCACCATTAGCCTCATATATATCATACTATAAATATTAACACCCCCATCAATAAAATATCTAACCCATGTTGTCCTCATTGGCTTCAATATTCAAAGTCAGCACATTGGAATCTAATTATTGATTAATAAGCAATGAAACAAACAGGCATTTAAAGAGGAAGGGAAAGGGATATCTGTTATAAACCTTCAAAACAATTATAATCTTGGGGTGCCTGGCTGGCTCAGTCATTAAGTGTCTGCGTTTGGCTCAGGTCATGATCCCAGAGTCCTGGGATCGAGCCCCACATCAGGCTCTTTGCTCCGCGGGAAGCCTGCTTCTCCCTCTCCCACTCCCCCACTGTGCTCCCTCTCTTCCTGTGTCTGTCTCTGTCAAATGAATAAGTAAAATCTTTGAAAAAAATCATAATCTCTATTAACAGTGTTTAATAATTAGATAAAGTTTACATCACCAACTTTTTTTAATCTGAAAACTTTTCTAAACGGAACTTGTGAATAACAAAATTTTGAAATATTTTTCAAAATATGTACATCATGAGCTTATCTACAGTACGCCAGAAACTTATTTTTTCAATTATTTCTTTTTCAGTTTCTACTTCCTCTTTATGCATTACCTTTTTAATTTTTTCACCAGAAATACTGAGTATTCTGTGAATAATGTACAGGTCATTACCTGTGACCTGGTTTTTGTCTCATTATCTAGAAATCAGACTTGTTTTCATGATACTGAAGTGTTAAGGGCAGTTCTGCAAATCAAATTCTAAACCTCAAGAGGGCAGCTAGCATTCTCATGTGTCCTATACAAAGAATCACCATCTAATTAATGCTCATTTCTAGCCTCATATAGAAATAAACTAACCTAGCTCTGTTTTTGATGACAGAAATAAGCTGTAAAGTCAATAAAAACTCTTACACAACTTCTTATAATTTAATATATTAAAGTTCAAAATTAATGTACTCTTGTACATACTTATACAAAACCCTATTTTGATTATGCATGAGCCAATTTTCATAGAATTTAAAAGCATCCCATCATCAAAAGGCAATTCAATATGCAAAAGTTGTTACAACATAAATTATAATTGAAATTATTAAATGTATAAAACATATAAAATAGGAAGATCTAATTTGGAACATGTCATGTTATATTCACATTTAGAAATTCCTGCACTAATATATTCTCACATTCACTGACATGGCTTTTGCTATTTCCATGTGGATATCTACCAAAACTATATTGTCAGCCACATGTCTCCTAACACAAAATCAGAAAGTCCAAAATTTATTTCTTCCCAAAGCCTGCTCTCCTCACATTTTACACTTCTTTTAATGACATTGCCAGTAGCCAAATCACACAGACTTACAATCTCAGTTATCACTCACTCAACAAATATTCACTGGGTATCTACTATGTGCCAGGCACTGCTCTAGACACCTGGAATACATCATGAGGAAAATAAAAATCCCTGTCCTAGCAGAGTTAACGTTCTTACATTCTCCTTTCTACCCATGAGTTGAGTGATCTGATTCAATCAATGCCACTATCACAACCTCATGTACATTCATTCTCTCCTGTCTTTTGACCTACACTATTTCAGTGAACTCTTCACTGGTTTACCACTCTATAGGTTTTCATCTCTAAAATATCTTACAAACTGCTGCCACATCAATCTTCGCAAAGCATCAATCTGATTCTCCAGCTGAAAAATTTACAAGGATTTCCCAATAGCCACAAAATAAAGCTCATAATCCTCTGCTGGTCTCTAAGGTACCCAGAATGGTCCAAACTATCTTTTAGGCTTATCTTCCAAACTGAAGAAAATCACTTTCACTTTCATCTGACTTTCAAGCCAGAATGAATTATTTATTATTATAATTACTCATTTGGGGGACCTCAATATTTCTTTCATCTTTTGCCTTTGTTTACAACTATTGCCTCTACTAGAATCCCCCACCCTACCCACACCTTTAAAATCTAATTTCCAAATCCTAACCATTCTTCAAGGTCTAGATCAAATTTAACCTCTTTTATGCTTTGTCCTGGTTTCTCCAGGTAGAAATTATCACTCCCTCCTCTGAAATCCTACAGTACTCTATATGAAACCATTCATAGCACTTAATATTTCTACCTTATGTTTTAGTTATCTGTGTCACTTGTTCCCCATATGAATGTAAAGTCAGGGTTTTAGCCACCTTGCTTATAACCGTATAAAAGAGGCACACCATAAATATTTCTAGATTATTAATATCATCATTAAGGAAGTTACCAAGCTTTATTCATTCAATGAACATCACTGGGTGTCTGCTCTGTACACTATGCCAGGCTCTGAAGAAATGATGATGACTCAAACAAGAAGTCACATAAATAGGTAAAGTAGAACACAATATGTTAAATACTTTAAAAAAATAAACACAGCATATTGAAAGTCTAAGGCAGTAGCAATGGAAGAAAAAAAGCAGGTGAAATATGGGAAAGAGAGGGATACCAAGAAGCAAAAACCAAGAAGCAAAGAAGAAAGACTAGACAAACAACTAAACATGAACTAAGGGATCTAAAGATCTCCCAGATTTTGAGCCCAGGTAAAAAGAAGGATGGTTCCTGATATTATTAACTGACCTGAAAAAAAAAAAAAAAAAAAAAATAAAGAAAAAAAAAAAAAAAAAAAAAAAAGGCATTTGGATGATAAACCATTTTGGGTATCTACAGGATAACTGAGATAGTTAGTAGACAGATGAAAATAGAAATCTACAGTTTAAAAGATACGTCAGAGCTAGTGGTTAAGAGTTGGAAATCACTTACATAAAGATGATTTGAAACTGCCTAAGCTCTAGGTTAATGCAATTTCTCAGAAAGTGAGAAGTGGTCCCAACACATAAACTTTTGGAATACAAACCATCAGAGAGGACACCGAGGAGAAAATCAGATATATATACACAGGGCCACAAAAATTATAGGAGCATTTCAGGAAAGAAGAGATATTAATCAATGGTATTGTAAAAGTGTCTATATGGTAACAGATCATAGATGCACATGCGGTAAGCAGAGCATAATGTGTAGAGTTGTGGCACTTTCCTCTATTATTACCTCTAATTCTTACTATGTTATATACCTGAAACTAATGTTAACACTGAAAAAAGAAAGAAGAGCTTTAATAACTATCAAAAGCTGCTTAGAGAAGAGGTACCTGCACCCTCATGTTCAGTGCAGCATTTATTCAGAATATCCAAGACACGGAAACAACCTAAGTGTTAACAGATAAAGGGATAAAGAAGATGTGGTTTATACATATATAATGGAATATCACTCAGCCATGAGAAAGAAGGAAATCCTGTCATTTGCAACAATTTGGATAACTGTTGAGGGCATTAATCTAAGTGAAATAAGTCAGAGAAAAACAAATACTGTATGATAGCACTTATATGTGGAATCTAAAAAAGCCAAGCTCAGAGAAATCTAAAAAAGCCAAGCTCAGAATACAGTGGTGGTTACAATGCCTATGTGTTGGGGTACCATTGGGGGGGAATATTCATTAAAGGGTAAAAACTGCCAGTTATAAGATTAAGAAGTTCTGAGAATCTAATGTACAGCATGGTGATTATACCCAATAATCCGGTATTATATATTTGAAAGTTGTGAAGAGAGCAGATCTTAAGTGTTCTCACAACAAAAAAGAAATGGTCATTATGTGATGGGATGGAGGTGTTACCTGAGACTATGGTAGTAATCACTTTATAATAAATTAATTAAATCAATATGTTGTATATCTTACATTTATATAGTGTTATATATCAATTACATCTCAATAAAACTGGAAAAATAATTTAAAAAGAAAACTGAAAACATCTGAGTTAAGTAAACAACAATTGAGAAAGGGTTCATTATACTAATAATTTTCTGTCTCTTGAGCTGGATGGTGAATATAGATGTCTATTCTGTCTAACTGGAATGCTATCTCTCTATCTAATTGGAATGCTACAACTGAATTATAAAGAAAAACAGCTAACATTAGAATGCCTACACTCTGACTCTCTACTTTAGAGCCTGTAACTTAAACTATCCATATGTAAGATTTAAAAAAATATAACCATAAGTTAAAGGAAAGAAAAATAAAAAGCTGCTTAGAGATCAAAAAGAAAGAGACTAAGAGGAGGTTATTAGATCTCAGGATCAGGAGCTCACCTATAACTATGAATAAATGGTTTCAGAAGAGTGATCAGGCTTAGATTAGATTGGGTTGAGTATACATGAGAGCTCAGGAAATGGCCACAAATACTTATCAACAATAAAAGCAATCATAGTTATTACATTTACTAAATACCTACCATTGGGTATCATTTTGAGTATTCTGAATACACTGCTTTAATTTTTTAACGCATTAAATCTTAAAAAACAGAGCTTTAACTCTTTAATGCAAAGGCATTTCTCATTTTACCACTGAAGATTTGAGACTCAGGTGACTAAAGTATCTTGCCCAAGTATTGCAAATTCTATAAGCCATGCTTGAGAAAAAGACACATAGCCCACTATTTCAAATGAAACCCTATTTTCTAAGATTTACCTCTATTTCTGATATTCTTCCTTTTATTTCCAAAACTTTTCTTAACCATTAGATTTTTATACCAGGTGGACCAAATAGCCCCTAAGTCTAAGATGAGTCCCAAAGATTCCTGCTTCCTGGTGATAATGCTCTTGTGCAACCCCTCCCAAACCAAACAGAGCTGACCTGTATAAACAATAGATTATTGCATAAAAACAGAGTGCTGCTTCCAAGGCTAGGTCATAAAAGACACTGTAGTTTTCATTTTGCTCTCTCTTGGATCACCTAATCTGGGAGAAGCCAGCCACTAAAAAAAACCAGAAGCAGCGCTATGGAGAGTTCTGAGTGGTAAAGAACTGAGACCTCCTGAAAAACAAAACAAAATACAACACAAATTTGCATACCATCTGAGTGAGCTATCTTAGAATTAGATCCTCCAGTCCTAGTCAAGCCTTGAGATGACTGCAGTCCCAGGTAGTAAGTCTTAACTGCAACTGCACACAAAAATACTGAGCCAGAACACCCAGTGAAACTGCTTCCAAATTCTTAACACACAGCAACAGCCTGAGATAAATGTTTATTATTGTTTTAAGCTACTAAGTTTGGGGATAAATTGTTATATAGGAATAGATAATTAATATATGAGGTAGATTTGAAAAATACCTTTATGTCACAAAATGTACATGTTATTAGATAATAACCAGTATCTACTCATCTTGATCAAAGGAGCTAAGATTCTTATTCTTATAAGTATACAAAATTATATAAAGGAAAATTATGACAAGTTGAAATGATTTATTTAGCAATAATATGCAAAATTGCATTCCCATATGTCAAAGCCACCAACACTATAATTTCACTTACAGTGAATGCCCTTGGGAAGTCATGCAGCCACACTTCTAGGCTGGAGCAGGTCTGACAGAATAAATCAGCATCCTCCTTGTCTAAGAGTACTGTTCTGATGATAAAATAAAGCTGATAACAAATACACTCTCCTAACAAATTAAATCTATATGGCTCATTCTTATATTTATTGTGGTAACAGCTGTAAATTCTGAGGGCAGAGAGCAATCTCACTTTAATTTTTATAGGCCATAGCGTTTAGCACAGTACAAATTGAAAATGTGCCTGGATGGCTCAGTTGGTTGAGTGACTGCCTTCAATTCAGGTCATGACCCTGAAGTCCCAAGATCAAGTCCTGCATCTGGCTCCCTGATCAGCAGGAGGTCTGCTTCTCCCTCTGACTTTCCCCATTTCATGCTCTCTCTCATTCTCTCTCTCTCTCAAATAAATAAATAAAATCTTTTTTTTAAATGTATTAATAAACTTCACAGACTTGGTAACACAAAACCTAAGTGTCCAAAATCAGCACACTGGTTAATTTTTTCAAGTATTAGCTATTGTTATTTTTATCGAATTCTTTTATAGCAGTTCCAGTTTCATGAAATATCAAAACGCAAAATCCTTTCTTATTTTTCCCAATTTTCATTATCTTTTATTTGTACACAAAATTCCAACCATTTTCATTTACCAGTCACAAGAAAAGCTCTTAATGCTTTAGGCTTCCAGCTCTCTTTAACATGTTAAGTTTTATACAGGTTGGTAAAACACGTTGGATTTTACCCAAAAATAATACTTATCACAACATAAAGTTCTCACTTTTGCTCTTAGTAACAGTTTGCCAGTTTATCTGAACAAAAACAAAAAGGAATCCAAAAGCTCTGCAATGCTGTTTCCTATATGTCTATACAAATAGTTTCTTCTTTCTTTTTTGTTTTTTTAAAGAAATTTCTACATACAACATGGGGCTCGAACTCACAACCCTGACATCAAGAATTACATGCTCTTCCAACTGAGCCAGTCAGCTGCCCCATTTCTAACTGATGGGTGTCAGATCACTTCACAGCTCCAATTTCAACACCACAAAACCTTAATAAACTATTAACCTTAACAAACTATTCTCTGTAGTTCCCACTGTTCCCACAAAAATACTACTTGTCAAAATACATGAAGATATCTGTACTTAATTAAATACTACCATATTTCACTAAATCGAAGACATCATCAACTGTCAAGGCACACCATTATTTTATGAATCATTAAGAATGAAAAATATTACCAATTAAACTATGACATCTGTGAGATGAATCCCAATCTCAAAGGTGTTGGAAGAGGGGAATGTGCATCTTAGGATCTATGAAATACAGTAATTCAATTTGTCAGAAGGTAGTTTCTCAAGGAATGGATTCTAAAAGTCTAGCTACCATCATTTGCTTTCCAAGAAATTTCATGACATTGAAAGAGTCTTATTGGATTAAGCACTAACACCCTAAAATAAAATGTCAGTTGAATAAATGAATAAAAGTTACTCCCCTGGCTTATCTTTAATAATGACAGAAATTAACAGCTATACTTTACTGAAGAGTATCTTCTATAGGTCAGGCCCTTGCTGACACTTTCTTGTATTATTAAATCTAATTCTGACAATAAGCTTGAAAGTAAATAGTCCTCCTTTTACACACAGGAAAACTGAGGTTCAGAGAAATAATGTGAATATCTCACAGCCAATAAGGGAAATGCAATTAAAGCCAAAAACTTAGATAAAATTAAAGCTATTTTCTCTACTGTCTTCATATATATCTCATATACCCTCAAAGAACCTTTTAAAGTTTTATCCTACGTGTTCCTAAAGGTTCTATCCTATTTTCCTCACCCTGTTAGTAGCCACATTTCTCAAATGAAAATTACACATGTGTTGTATCAATGACTTTAACCTCTTAAAACCTGGAAGTCGGTTTGCAAAAACAAATTTACGTTCAGAATCCACCAATAAGCTCCTTTTGTCATATCCAAGGCCTAACCTTAATTCTCATTCTCACTGACCTGTCTACACAGCTTGTCACTGCTAGTAATCCATTTATCTTTACAACTCTTGACTCTTGTGACAATATATTTTCCAAGACATCCTCCATTCGGATCTCTACTGTTCTGCCTTACATACTTAGTGAATTCTTTAACTACTATCTCAATTATGATAATCTGTTGATACAATTTTTCAAATTCTAGCTCCTTCTCTACATATAAACATTTTGCACAGGAAATCAGCATATTTAAGATCTAATTTGATGAGTTAACCATCCCTAAAAGTAGCTATTCTCGACCAGTTTCCCCAGGTTTAAACCTTTGTAGTGAATTCTTCCCTCCTTCACTCCCTAAAAAATGCACAAACACTGAACACTAGAAAGTGATGCATTCAAAAATGTTTAATAGGGGCACTTGGGTGGCTCAGTCAGTTAAATGTCCAACTCTTGATTTCAGCTCGGGTCATGATCTCAGGGTTGTGAGATCGAGCTCTGCACTGAGCTGTGGAGCTTGCTTGGGATTTTCTCTCTCCCTCTACCCTTATCCCCTTCCTCTCTTAAAAAAAAGAAAAAGTTTAATACTATTACTTTATCTTTTACCAATGATATTTTTATTTAATTTCAAATATTAGTGGTAATAAAATGATCCAATTACTACAATATTCTGTATGGTTGCATATTACACCATTTGGAAGGAAGATGTTAACTTTATTTTTTAAAATATTTTATTTAGGGGCACCTGGGTGGCTCAGTGGGTTGGGCTGCTGCCTTCGGCTCAGGTCATGATCTCGGAGTCCTGGGATCGAGCCCCGCATCGGGCTCTCTGCTCTCTAGGGGAGCCTGCTTCCTCCTCTCTCTCTGCCTGCCTCTCTGCCTGCTTGTGATCTCTCTGTCAAATAAATAAATAAATAATCTAAAAAAAAAAAAAAATTTTATTTAGGAGTGCCTGGGTGGCTCAGTGGGTTAAAGCCTCTGCCTTCAGCTCAGGTCATGATCCCAGAGTCCTGGAATCGAGCCCCACATCGGGCTCTCTGCTCAGTGGGGAGCCTGCTTCCTCCTCTCTCTCTGCCTGTTTCTCTGCCTACTTGTAATCTCTGTCTGTCAAATAAATGAATAAAATCTTTTTAAAAAAATATTTTATTCATTTATTTGACAGACAGAGAGAGAGGGAACACAAGCAGGAGGAGTGGGTAGACGGAGAAGCAGGCTTCCTGCTGAGCTGGGAGCCCAATGCGGGGTTCGATCCCAGGACACTGGGATCATGACCTAAGCCAAAGCCAGGCACAACAACTGAGCCATCCAGGCACCCCAATGTTAACTTTATTTTTATTTTATTTTATTTATTTATTTGTCACAGAGAGAGAGAGAGCGTGAGCACAGGCAGACAGAGTGGCAGGCAGAGACAGAAGAGAAGCAGGCTCCCCGCTGAGCAAGCAGCCCGATATGGGACCCGATCCCAAGATGCCAGGATCACGACCTGAGCCGAAGGCAGCTGCTTAACCAACTGAGCTACTCAGGCATCCCCCGATGTTAACTTTAATAGAATATTCTGTGTTTAACAGGGCAGATTCACAAAATACACATTAAATTATTAATAATTATTGATACATTGTTGAAAAATTTAAATCATTATAATTAAAGTTGTAAATATACAGTGGTTTATTAAGTGTTTCCTACATAAAATGCACCATGTTATATTGTCTTTAAAATGAAAGAAAGGTCAAGAGGGAATTTTAAAATATGGCATTTGATAATTTCTTTTCTTAAAACATTTTTTTCTCTAATACTGTATGCTTATCAATCAATTCTAATAAGACTTCACAAGAAAACTGTGGAAGAAAAAAGGAAAAAGTTGTCAATTTTCTTCTCAGTTTTTCATCTACCTCAAAAATGAAAGAAACTTTCAAAAATAGATAAATTAGTATTTTTAGTTCATCAATAATCATCAAGTAGTAACATAAACTTAATGTTCTGTGAAATACCAGACTTTTTAAAAGAGGTAAAATTCTTTCAGCTTCCACTTGTCCATGAATAGTGTCTAAGCTGTTTTCTTCCTAGTTAGAGTTTCACTGACTCCCTTCCCCAAGTTGTCTCAAGAATAAATAAATGAGGGGCACCTGGGTGGCTCAGCGGGTTAAGCCGCTGCCTTCGGCTCAGGTCATGATCTCAGGGTCCTGGGATCGAGCCCCACGTTGGGCTCTCTGCTCAGTGGGGAGCCTGCTTCTTCCTCTCTCTCTGCCTGCCTCTCTGCCTACTTGTGATCTCTCTCTGTCAAATAAATAAATAAAATCTTTAAAAAAAAAAAAAAAAGAAAGAAATGAACCTTGCTCAACTGCTCAACCATCAAATCATATTATACATATATATGTATCATCATATCATATTATACATCATCATATCATATTATATTATACATATTATACACCATATATACATATTATACACCATTAAATCATATTATACATATATATACATATATACATATTATACATATATATAATGTATATATACATTATATATATTGTATATATATAATGGTTAATATATACAACACTTACTACACACAGTATTATTACTTCCTATACATACGTACTATCTTACGTGCTTTCCAATTATTAATTCATTTCATTTCACACTATCCTCTAAAGTAGACATTATTATTATACCCAATTTAAGGATGAGAAAATTTTAACACAGAAAGGCTAAATAACCTGCCCAGGCTCAGAGGGTTATTATAATTTCAATTTCATTGGTCTCTAAATCAATGTAATGTCTACTTTTTCCATCTATCAAGAACTGAACTTTTCAAAGTCCATCATACTAAGCAAACAAATTCTAGAGTAAACATTTTGTAGCCCTCTCTAGCAAATATCTAATGGCAGTATAATCTGAGATATTTATATTTCAATACTCATTTTTCAAATAAGTATATTTGACTCAAAAAGTTTTATCGTTAAGATGATGAACTCTGGGGCACCTGGGTGGCTCAGTGGGTTAAAGCCTCTGCCTTCAGCTCAGATCATGATCCCAGAGTCCTGGGATGGAGCCCCCGCATCGGGCTCTCTGCTCAGCAGGGAGCCTGCTTCCTCCTATCTCCCTGCCTGCTTCTCTGCCTACTTGTGATCTCTATCTGTCAAATAAATAAATAAAAATCTTTAAAAAAAAAAAAAAAAAAAGATGATGAACTCTGATAAGAAGTGGTGCCTCACCTGCTCATCAACACCTTTGTTACCTGCTATTATAAAAACATTTGAAAAACACTGGAAAGACAACATCTCAATTTCATTATCACTGGCTGCATTTGAGTTTATTACATAAAAGGGCTAAATCTGCATGCACTGACTAAACAATGTAAGAAAACTCTAAATTGATACCAAAGTAATTTATTTCTAGAGCTCCAGCCACACTCCGTGGGGACAAAGATGAACTTTTCTTATTTTCTCCATTCATTCTTCGACCATGCTCTTAAGAATCTCTTACTCAACACTTCATGACATCCTAGGTAGATTCCATGGTGTTTTGGTAACTTCTGTTACTTAAAAAAAAAAAAGAAAAAAGTTGCTAAATATGGCAGACATTGCCAGATATTGGATGCTGACATACACACTCTGCCTGACATACACACAGCAAGCATTAAGGAAAACATATTATTACCATCAAATTTAATCAAATCTAAGACGTCACTAATAACATACACCATTATTTTTTGTGTTTCTAAAAATGAAAAACATGTCTGCCAATTAAACTATGACACAGCATTAATTATAAGATGTATTCTGATTTCAATGTTAAAATATAGGAAAAATACATACTAAAATTGATTAAATAAGCTACTGATTCAAGCTCTCAATATTTTTGTCTATACATATGTCTTGTTTTCCTGTCTTTGATCTTGTCCTCTCCAATGCATCCTCCAAGATCTAAATTATACATCTCACTTTGTAATGATCCCTCCCCACTAATTTCTTTAAAATCCTTGATGGGTCACACCCAGAAGTGTTTAAATTCAGCAAGGTACTCATCCCTTCACCTCTCACCTCTTCATCCCTCCTAGTCCCCCCTTCCAACCTCACCCCATCAGTTCTCCAACCTATCTACTAAACTGGAGTTCATTAATATGCTTAGATACTTTCACCTATTTATTCTTTGTTCAATGTTACACTATCTGCCCAGATTGACCCTTTATCCTCTTCACCATCTGATCAAACCCTACTCAATCTCTGGTACCCAGTTCAAATGTCACCTCTGTGAAAATTTCCAAGATAAATACTTTTGATTTCCAGAGCAAAATCAATTGGCATTCTTCTGTAACACAATTACAGTACACTATGATGAGGAAACCACCCAAGTTCTGAGCTCCTCCAGGACAGGCACTTATCTTCACATCTCTAGACTCTTACATGATCCTGAGTGTAATACCATATTAAAAATCCAGGCTCTGAAATAAGACACACCTATGTTTGAATTCTGGCTTTTACCACTCACTAGCTATGTGACCTTGGGCAACTTACTCAATCTAAGATTCAGTGTTTTTCTTTTCTTTTCTTTTCAATTCAGTGTCTTCTTAAAACAAGGAGAGCAAAACCTGCCTTAGAGGATAAGGATTAAATGTAAAATGCCTGGCACATCAGAAAAACTCAATAAACATTAGCTAGTAGTATTATCGTCATCCCTTCATCATTAAAAAAAAAAAAAAGAGGCAGTCATTCACAAATACTTCGTGAATTGATTTAACATACATTCTGATCTTCTCTAGTCATATACGTCCTGATTTGGTTTGGCAACATGTCAAAAGAGGTCTTAGTGGGGAGGGAGGGTTGTCCCTAATATACAGATATAACCTGACTTAACACTGAAACACAGATATATTACAGAGGAATGGCCAAATGATTTTTCAACTTTCCTAAGCCTTGCTCATTCTTACCTAACCCCTCAAGCTTTACCATAATTCCTCAGTCCTGTCTTCTCAACCAAGGCAAGTTTCTACCTAGACAGGGCAATGGCTAATTTTCAGTGAGTAAACAGTAGTATTTTTAAGGTCTGGGTCCCTTAATTTACTCAGTCTTTTAACTGACACACACAAGAATTATTTTAGGTTGATAATGTGATCTAATGAATTAGATTCAGATAAATGTATTAATGCAGAGTATCTGAATAATCATTAGAACATTTAAATTAATACTGACTCTTAGAAAATACATTCTTAAAATTTAAAAGCAAAAACAACATACATACATACATTTATACAGCAGTGACAAGCCTCAGCAAGGTATAGCAGTGAGCAGGAAGCCAGTATTCTTATTTCTGGCTCTACTATCAGCTAGTTTTAAGACTCTGACCACATAATCTTGGCTTCTCTACCCTCAATTTATTGATCTATAAAACAGAGGAGTTGAAAGGTCTTTCTCAACTCTAAAACCAATTCTAGTATTAGAAATTAAATTTGCATCAGAAAACTGAAAATAACTAAAAACTCAACTCATTCAAGCTATTTGGTCATACTTAATTCACATGTGAATTTCACCCCAATTTAAAAAAAAAAAATACAGTGTCTATAACTTAAATAAATAATGTCTAAATTATAAGTTACCAGGGAAATTCAAAACCACATAACTGTTCCCACCTGGTTTTCTTACTATATGTAAAAAGGTTAAGGACAATTTATTAATAAGCATCACAGATAATAGGAGTAATAGCGAAAATCAACAAAGCCATTTTCCAAGAAAACCTGAACTGGTTAAGCCCAGAGTGACAAGCTTAAAGACTCAGTTTCCCTTACAAAGATCTGTTAACCCAACATTATCATTGAGCGCTGCTGGAGAAATAATTTTAATAGCAAATATATAGCTCTTACTATGTGCTAGGCATTGTCCTAGGCACTTTTCTTATTTTAATTCCTTTAATCCTCACAAAGTCCTGGAACTACTATTATTATCCCTATTTTACAGATGAAGAAACTGAAGCACAGAGAGGTTAAATGACTTGCTTGAGGTCTCTCAGCTAGTAAATTACAGAGCTGGAACATGAACTAGGCAGTCTGGCTTCAGAGTTTGTCCTCTGTACACATATGAACCTACTAGCAAATAAAGTAAAATAATAAGCAATAAAGCGAAACAAGTTAATTGTGTTAACTCAGTCACCAACCATACCATATAACCTTGAATCACTTAACCTCTCTAAATCTCATTTTTTATTTAAGTAAAAATGGAATTGGGCTAAATGATCTCTGTTTCCTTACACATCTAATTAACATCCCATGATCTATGATCTAGAAGCCAAATGCCATAACTTGGCATAGCAACAGCTATGCCCATTTTTATCTTCCTCTTTTTATTCTTATCACTAATATCTCTTTCTTATGGCCTCATCTTCATAAGGTCCTCTATTTACCAACTGTTTATCTAATAATAGTTACATAGATAATCTTGAGAAAAATATAAATTAACCCTGACCTCCAGACCACACTCCACCACCTCCAAACCATACAGACCGAGGCTTGGGACTAAAAACACACCAGGCAATACTTCAGCAGGTGCTCAAGAACGGATCAGACCACATATAAATGAATGAATTTATTGGTTTATTTTTCATAAAGCAATTATGATGTAGGAATTGAGAAGCCTACCCACAATTAGCACTATCAACATACCAATTACTCAACTGCCCTAAGACTCAGTTTCCCCCATCTATAAACAGAGCTAAGAACCTACCTAAATAGCTTGTGATAAAGAGAAAATGTTTTTAAAGTACTTACCACAGAGCCTAACACTGGAAGCACTCAAAAAATCACAGCTGTTGTTACTGGCCCTGCTACCACCTCTGTTATTTACAATTCCTGTATAAAAGCAAGAGCTCCAAATTATGATAGATTCAATTTCAAATTCTGCTCTATTACTTGTTAGATGTGTAGCCATGGACAAATTGATTAATCTCTCTAAAATGAAAATAATAAATCTATCTTGTGAAGATTAAATGAGATTAACCTATGGAAAGCAGCTGACACTGGGTTCCTAACTGCTCAATATATGTTAATTCCATTCTCCTTAATGACAAGCAGACCACATATCTACTAATTCAATTCAAAGTAAAGAGAATGGAATTGGGAATCCCTAGGAAGCCAACTTCACTTTTCCCGAATGAACATCCTTTGTCGTAGGGGAGATAGCAGAGAATTCTCATCCAAGAGATTCCCTATTTCCTCTTTGTGCTCCCTACAACTAGAGAACTTAGACCATCTCTGAACACTGTGAAAGGAGTCCTGTGTTCTAAGGCAACAACTCTCAGAAACTCTTTCAGGGAGGGGGGCCTGGCTGGCTCAGTCAGAAGAACATGCAACTCTTTTTTTTTTCCCCAGAGTTCCAAAACTCATTGTTTATGCAGCACACCCAGTGCTCCATGCAATATGTGCCCTCCATAATACCTGCCACCAAACTCACCCATAACCCCGCCACCAAACCTCACCCCTCCAAAACCCTCAGTTTGTTTCTCGGAGTCCACAGTCTCTCATGGTTTATCTCCCCCTCCAATTTCCCCCAACTCACATCTCCTCTCCATTTCCCAACATCTCCATGTTATTCCTTATGCTCCACAAGTAAGTGAAACCATATGATAATTGACTCTCTCTGCTTGACTTATTTCACTCAGCAAAATCTCTTCCAGCCCCGTCCATGTTGATACAAAAGTTGGGTATTCATCCTTTCTGATGGAGGCATCATACTCCATTGTCTATATGGACCATATCTTCTTTATCCATTCGTCTGCTGAAGGGCATCTTGGTTCATTCCACAGTTTGGTGACCGTGGCCATTGCTGCTATGAACATTAGGGTACAGATGGCCCTTCTTTTCACTACAACTGTATCTTTGGGGTAAATACCCAGTAGTGCAACTGAGGGGTCACAGGGCAGTTCTATTTTTAATTCTTAAGGAATCTCCACACAATTTTCCAAAGTGGCTGCACCAACTTGCATTCTCACCAACAGTATAAGAGGATTCCCCTTTCTCCACATCCTCTCCAACACTTGTTGTTTACTCTCTTATTGATTTTGGCCATTCAACTGGTGTAAGGTGGTATCTCCGTGTGGCTTTGACTTGAATTTCCATGATGACTAATGATGAACATTTTTTCATGTATCTGTTAGTTTTTTGTATGTCTTCTTCAGAGAAGTGTCTGTTCATGTCTTCCACCTCTGTTTTGATGTGATTATCTATTTTGTGTGTGTTGAGTTTGAGGAGTTCTTATAGATCTTGGATATTAGCCCTTTGTCTGTAGTGTCATTTGTGAACATCTTCTCCCATTCCATGGGTTGCCTTTTGTCTTGATGACTTTTCTTTGCTGTGCAGAAGCTTTTGATCTTGATGGAGTCCCAAAAGTTCATTTTCACTTTTGTTTCCTTTGCTTTTGGAGACATATCTTGGAAGAAGCTGCTGTGGCTGATGTCGAAGAGGTTACTTACTGCCCATGTTCTCCTCTACAATTGTGATAGATTCCTGCCTCACATTGAGGTCTTTTATCCATTTTGAGTTTATCTTTGTGTATGGTGTAAGAGAAAGGTCGAGTTTCATTCTTCTATACATAGCTGTCCAATTTTCCCAGCACCATTTATTGAAGAGACTGTCTTTTTTCCAATGCATACTTTTTCCTGCGTTGTCGAAGATTATTTGACCATAGAGTTAAGGGTCCATATCTGGGCTCTCTACTCTGTTCCACTGGTCTATGTG
>NW_019154108.1:16635807-16786115 GCF_002288905.1 Enhydra lutris kenyoni | reverse complement strand
CGAGGTCTTTTATCCATTTTGAGTTTATCTTTGTGTATGGTGTAAGAGAAAGGTCGAGTTTCATTCTTCTATACATAGCTGTCCAATTTTCCCAGCACCATTTATTGAAGAGACTGTCTTTTTTCCAATGCATACTTTTTCCTGCGTTGTCGAAGATTATTTGACCATAGAGTTAAGGGTCCATATCTGGGCTCTCTACTCTGTTCCACTGGTCTATGTGTCTGTTTTGTGCCAGTACCATGTTGTCTTCGTGATCACAGCTTTGTAGCAAAGCTTGAAATCAGGCAACATGATACCCCAGTTTTGCTTTTCTTTTTCACCATTTCCTTAGCAATTCGGGGTCTCTTCTGGCTCCATACAAATTTTAGGATTGTTTGTTCCAGCTCTTTGAAAAATGCTAGTGGAATTTTGATCGGGATGGCATTGAAAGTATACATTGCTCTAGGCAATAAAGACATTTTAACAATGCTTATTCTTCTGATCCATGAGCATGGAATGCTCTTCCATCTTTTTGTGTCTTCTTCAATTTCTTTCATGAGTGTTCTGTAGTTCCTCAAGTATAGGTCCTTTACCTCTTTGGTTAGGTTTATTCCCAGGTATCTTATGGCTCTTGGTGCTATAGTAAATGGAATCAACTCTCTAATTTCCCTTTCTATATTTCCATTGTTACTGTATAAGAAGGCAACTGATTTCTGTACACAGATTTTGTATCCTGCCACATTACTGAATTGCTGAATGAGTTCTGGTAGTTTGGGGGTGGAGTCTTTTAGGTTTCCCATATAAAGTATCATGTCATCTGCGAAGAGAGAGAGTTTAACTTCTTCATTGCCAATTTAAATACCTTTTATTTCTTTTTGTTGTCTGCTGTTGCTAGGACTTCTAGTACTATGTTGAACAACAGTGGCAAGAGTGGACTCTTTGTTGTTTCTGATCTCAAAGGGAAGGCTGTCAGCTTTTCCCCACTGAGGACGATATTCGTCATGGGTTTTTCATAGATTTTATGAAGTTGAGGCATGTTCCTTCTATCCCTATACTTTGAATCCTTTTAATCAAGAACAGATGCTGTACCTTATCAAATGCTTTTTCTGCATCAATTGAGAGGACCACGTGGTTCTTCTCTCTTCTCTTACTGATTTGTTCTATCACATTGATTTGTGAATGTTGAACCACCCTTGCGTCCATGGATAAATCCCACCTGGTCATGGTGAATAATCTTTTTAATATACTGTTGGATCCTATTAGCTAGGATCTTGTTGAGAATCTTGGCATCCATATTCATCAGGGATATTGGTCTGAAATGCTTTTTGGTGGGGTCTTTGCCTGGTTTGGGGATAAGGGTAATGCTGGCTTCAAAAAAAGAGTCTGGAAGTTTTCCTTCTGTTTCTACTCTTTGAAACAGCTTCAGGAGAATAGGTATTATTTCTTCTTTGTATGTTTTGTAGAATTCTCCAGGGAATCCATCAGGTCCTGGGCTCTTACTTTGGGGAGGTTTTTGATCACTGCTTCATTCTCATTATTAGATATTGGTCTATTCAGGTTGTCAATTTCTTCCTGATTCCGTTTTGGAAGTTTATAGGTTTCCAGGAATGCATCCATTTCATCTAGGTTGCTTAACTTATTGGCATATAACTGCTGATAATAATTTCTGATTGTTTCTATTTCCTTGGTGTTAGTCATGATCTCTCTCCCTTTTCATTCATAATTTTATTAATTTGGGTCCTCTCTCTTTTGGATAAGTTTGGCCAATGGTTTATTGATCTTATTGACTCTCTCAAAAAACCAGCTTCTAGTTTCGTTGATGTGTTCTACTGCATCTCTAGTTTCTATCTCACTGATCTCTGCTCTGATCTTGATTATTTCCCTTGTTGTGTTTCGGGCTGGCTTAATTTGTTGTTGATTCTTCAGTTCTTTAAGGTGTAAAAAGAGCTAATGTATTCTGGATTTTTCAGTTTTTTTTTTTAGGGAAGCTGGGATGGCTATGTATTTCCCCCTTAGGACCACCTTTGCCATATCCCAAAGGTTTTGGACTAAAGTGTCTTCATTCTCTTTGGTTTCCCTGAATTGTTTAAATTCTTCTTTGATTTCCTGGTTGATCCAAACTTTCTTCAGCAGGGTGGTCTTTAGCTTCCAAATGTTTGAATTCCTTCCAAACTTTCTTGTGGTTGAGTTCCAGTTTCAAAGCATTGTGGTCCGAGAATATGCAGGAAATAATCTCAGTCTTTTGGTATCAGTTGAGCCCTGATTTGTGACCTAGTATGTGGTCTATCCTGGGGAAAGTTCCATGTGTGCTCGAGAAGAATGAGTATTCTGTTGTTTTAGGGTGGAATGTTCTGTATATCCATGAGGTCCATCTGGTCCAATGTGTCATTCAATGCTCTTATTTCTTTATTGATTTTCTGCTTGAATGATCTATTACTTAGAATGGCGTCTTAAGATCCCCTACTATTAATGTATTCGTATCAATATGACTCTTTATGTTGATTAACAGTTGTCTTATGTAGTTGGCTGCTCCCATATTGGGGACATAAATATTTACAACTGTTAGATCTTCTTGGTGAATAGACCCTTTAAGAATGATGTAGTGTCCTTCTTTATCTCTGACTACAGTCTTTAGTTTATAATCTAATTTATCTGATATGAGAATCACTACCCCAGCTCTCTTTTGAAGCCCACTGGCAAGAAAGATGTTTCTCCATCCCTTCACTTCCAGTCTGGATATATCCTTAGGTTCCAAACGGGTCTCTTGTAGACAACATATGGATGGGTCCTGTTGCTTTATCCAATCTGCAACCCTGTGCTGTTTTATGGGAGCTTTTAGGCCATTCACGTTGAAAGTGATTATTGAAAGATACATTTTTATTGACATCATGTTGCCTATGAAGTCCTTGTTTCTATAGATTGTCTCTGTAAATTTCTGTTCTATGTCACTCTTGAGTTCTTTCTCCTTTTATAGAACCCCCCTTAATATTTCTTAATTTTTTATAGAACCCCCCCCTTAATATTTCTTGTAGTGCCGGCTTGGTGGTCACATACTCTTTTAAACCTTGCTGGTCTTGGAAGCTCTTTATCTCTCCATCTATTTTTTTTTTTTTAAGATTTTATTTATTTGAGAGAGAGAGAGAGAGCATGAAAGGGGCGAGGGACAGAGGGAGAAGCCAGCTACCTGATGAGCAGAGGGCCTGATGTGGGACTTGATCCTGGGACTCCAGGATCATGACCTGAGCCGAAGGCAGTTGCTTAACCAACTGAGCCACCCAGGTGCCCTCTCCATCCATTCTGAATGTCAACCTTGCTGGAAAAAGTATTCTTGGCTGCCTGTTCTTCTCATTTAGTGCCCTGAATATGTCTTGCCAGCCCTTTCTGGCTTGCCAGGTTTCTGTGGAAAGGTCTGATGTTATTCTGATGGACCTTCCTCTGTACATAAGGAATCTCTTACCCCTAGCTGCTCTCAAAAGATTTTGTCTAAAATTATGATTCGTCAGTAGCACAATCGAATGCCTCAAGGTCTTTCTAGTTCGTTGATCTTGGGGGGTATCCTTTCTACATCCAGGACAGGAACACTGGTTCCATTCCCCAGACTGGGAAAATTTTAGGAACATACAATTCTTGATCTTGGGGTCGTGAGATCAAGCCCCACATTAGATGTAGTGATTACTTCAATAAACTTAAAAAAAAAAATAAAACAGAAACCCTTTCAGGAATCCCAAAAGATCCAAACTCTTTCTTTAAATAATAATACAAAAACTTCATTTGGTTTTTCAGCCTCATTCTTTGACAAGTAAACAGTGTTTTCCAGAGGCTGCCTGAAGTGTGAGAGCATGTCTCTAGTAGGTATGCTTGTATACTCCTGTGTTTCAAGCATTTCTCAGTTTTAATTTCCAATACAGCATATATCAGTAGACACTAGAATACTCAATAATTGTCAAGAGCTTCAAGTGGTCCCAAAACCAAAAAGTTTAAGAACCATTGCTCTAAGATACAAAAAAAGCCTCGAAAGCACATGGATTACTCTAAATTACAACTTTACCAATTTACCCTAAATAAGTCACACAATAATCTAAAAACTTCCCACTTTCCTGAATGATTACATTTCAGCCCTTCAATCTTCAAAAAAATCACTAGTTCACTAATTCTTTATGAATAGTCAGTAACAGAACTAGATCTAAGGCCTTATATCTCTTCATTCCTAGTCACAATCTTTCTAAATACTGCAGGTCATCCTCAACAAATAAGACTATGTCCCCTCAAACGACATATTGTCCTCTTCTTACAGAAAATGTTACAGGTGTTAAGTTATGCTTATAGCAGGTTAATTATACTTTCCTCTGACCTCTAATAAATAAAAAACTCTGAGAATTTTCTGATTAATCCCTATAGCTATACCACACCTGTATAGTAGTAGGAAGAAAGAGGTAACTAAATCTGTTCCTAAAAACAAATTAGATTTAGGGGCATCTGGGTAGCTTAGCTGGCTAAGCGTATGACTTGATTTCTGCTCAGGTCATGATCTCAGGGTTGTAAGATCAGGCCAGCCCAGTGTTGAACTCGGTGCTCAGCAGGGAGTCAGCTTGAGACTCTCTCCCTGTGCCCCTCCCCCCTCTCCATAAATAAATAATTAAAAAAAAATAAAAACAAATTAGGGGAGCCTGGGTGGCTCAGTGGGTTAAAGCCTCTGCCTTCGGCTCAGGTCATGATCCCAGGGTCCTGGGATCGAGCTCCGAATCGGGCTCTCTGCTCGGTGGGGAGCCTGCTTCCCCCTCTCTCCCTGCCTGCCTCTCTGACTACTTGTGATCTCTGTCAGATAAATAAATAAAATCTTCAAAAAAATTTTTTAAATAAATAAATAAATATAAAAATAAAAACAAATTAGATTTGAAGGTGTATAACATAAAAAGTTTTAAAAGCTAAGGAAAAAGTCTTCCACATTATTTACAAAGGGACCCAAATTTATAACAGTGTTCCAAAGTCCTCAATCTGCAATCTTCCCTTTCCACACCATTTTTGATTCTGAAAACACTGCATTGACTGAAACATAAAACCAAAAACAAAACAAAAAATACTATTGTTTTTTCTATTTTTAAGATAATAAAAGAGCTAGAATTTTAGCGCAAATCAATCAGCCCACAGCAAATGACAGAACCCCTACAAATATTTGTTGCAGTGAATAAATAATTTAAGGCATTTATTCATGAGTTTTGTCAGCTTGGCTTCTTTCAGCATTTACTAGGTAACAGGAATATGGGAAAAAGCAAATGACAATCCTAGTGAACTCTGACGCTCTCAATCCCAAAGGCCAGCTCAATACCAGACAACCCCACAAACCAGCTTGAGTTAAGCTGCACAACTTGACCAAAGTCTTCTAAATCTTTTTTTATATGATTTCCCTATCAAATACAAAAACAAAAGCTTACTATGTACTTCTAGTATGTGTATATTTATTGATGAATTATATATCCTTCCACAACTGTGTTTTTTATTTTTTTTTAAGATTTTTAAATTTATTTTGAGAGAGAGAAAGTGCAAGAGCAAAGGCAGAGTGCAGAGCAGAGGGAGAGAGAGAATCTCAGACTCCACTCTCAGGGCGGAGCCCAACATGGGGCTCAATTCCAGGACCCTGAGATCATGACCTGAGCCGAAAATCAGAGCTGGACACTGAACCAACTGAGCCACCCAGGCACCTCTAAAACAGAATTTTTAAATAGTTTCTAAAAGCTGAGACAATGATAAAATAAACAACTTTTATCTTTCACTTATAAATAGTACAAAAATATTTTTAATCTAAGAAATTTTCAATAACAATACTTTCAGAAAACTACTGAAAAGCTTCATTTTTAAAAGCTTTATTTTTAAAACCTGAGTTTAACATTTTGTGATACAGTATTTCAAAGGTCTAGTTCAAACTTCAGGAATTAGTTGACTGGGAAGTTTAATTATAATGTTTATAAAATGAAAAACAGACCTGACAAAGGCAGGACACTTGAAATACTAAATATATGCTTAGTGTGAAGTTCATTGTGGATGACAGTGGATGTAAAATCTTATTTCAAAGAATTATCTTAATTATTTTGAAATTTTTTTGGCAAACTTCTTATCCAATCTATTAAAGTATCATTGTTTTTATCTGTAATTTGGCTGACCAAAAACTAGAACTAGAAGTAGAATTGTCAGCTCTGCCATTTTTTTTGTTCACATGTGCTTGCTTTAGTGGTATTATTGTTGAGGCTTCTTTACACCAGTCTTTTTAAGTCTAAGTCACATTCATTTTATGAGTTAAGTTTAGTCAAAACAAGATAATATCCCTAAATTCTACATACCTATAAACTAGATGAATTGATATTTGCTGAAAGTGAACAAACAAGTAAGAAAACTATTAGCAATCCTTTTCTTTTTCTCAGAATACCTAACAAGGTATCAAATTGATCCACTTATTAAATATTAGTAAAATTTTATTTCTTCCTTCTCTTATTCATAAAAATGCATATAACAAACAATTCTAGTATTATCTTCTCTTACTCCATGAGAGTTTGGGGTACTCTCCTTTGGGAACTATGATACAGATATACTTAAAACCCCTACCAGCACAACTCAATCAGTCTCTCAAATGCTTTCCAGATTATGACTGGATTTGAAGCCAGGACTAATTTTCCATGGTCACCACAGGTCAAATAAGATTCTTATGTTCTTATGATCTGGGCCTTCACCCAAAAGCTGATCCAAAACCAACCTTCAGGGATAGATGGACAAGTATAATCTTTCCAGAATACTCACCCTAACATACTTCACCCTAACATACAAACATAATAAAGAATAGTAATAGGTTCCTCTTTTATATAACATTCATTTATTCATTTAAGAAACATTGGTAAGTGCCAGGCATCTTATTTACAAGTGTTATCTTAAATATGCCATACGGTACTTATACTTGCAGAAGTGCCTGAAAGAAAAAGTGGTTTGTGCCCCATCGGGTGGCCAAACTGGAAATTTCAAACAAGTTCCAGCAAGACAAGTTAACCTTAATGAATCAACATAATACCTACGGGAAATTGAAGCCTGCAACACAAGTGTTCTCATGGGATAGTTCTATAAATGAAAATCACAATAATGTCATGGCAATATGTCCTTACACTTGAAAAAAAAAGGATGTACAGTTTACACAGAATCTCTCCTTTTCCAAATCCTGCAACAAAAAAAAAATCAATCCAGGATTATCACTTCTTATTTAAATTAAATAAAAGTTTCACTGGGTCAGCTTTCCATTCACAGACTAAAATCTTTTCAAATTTTTTCTAAAAGAACTTTAATATACAAAAATGCTATTAATAATAGTCCTAGAAAACAGAGAGGGAGGCAAACCATAAGAGACTCTTAACTATAGGGAACAAATGGAGGGTTGCTGGAGGGCAGGTGGGTAGGGGATGGGGTAACTAGGTGATGGGCATTAAGGAGGGCACTTAAAGTAATGAGCACTGGGTGTTGTATGCAACTGGTGAATCAATGAATTCTACCTCTGAAATTAATACTACCACATGTTAATTAAATTGAATTGAAATTTAAAAATTTGTAAATGACAGTCCTAAATTTAAGTTTTGTCTTCTTCATATATCAAACATAATTAAGCCATAAAAACACAGACATTTAAAGCTAGATGGGTCCTGAGGAAATATATATAGTCCTGTGAGTTTAGAAACCATCAAATCCAGTTCTCTCACTTTACAAATGAAAAACCTAAAACCCAGAAAGAGGAAGTAATTTCATCAGGGTCACACAGCTAGGGTAGCCTGACTCCCAATGCCTACACTTCTATGCTCAAGAGATGAGCTATCTATAAATGATCCCCAACAAACAACTTAACCTCCCTGAACTTTAGTTTCCCTGTCTGAAAAAACAAGAAGGTAAATAGTATTTAAATTCCCTTTAAAATCCTGAAATTTAGATACCTCATTATTTTGGTATCTTACAAAACTACAGTATACGCTGAAAAAAAACCTTCCTATTTCCTGAGAAACCGAAGCAGCACAGGACCCTAGGGATGAAAACACAAGTCAGCAGCCTAAGGCACCAAATATATTTGCTTCTTTTGCTAATATGCTGTAAAATATTAACACCATCATACTAGTAGTCTATGTGGCTGAAACTGGTCTGTTAATTTTGATTAATCAATTACAGAGCTCTAAAATTGCAATCACTGATTCTTAATTTTTTTTAAAGTGTTCTCATAAAGATTTATTGATGTTCTATTTTCTATGCCAAGATTTACACTCAAATAGATGAGTGGAAAAGGGATGGTCTCTGCTCATTTGTGTTTATTCTCTGTAAAAACTATTCACAAATGGATCAAATAGATTTTCTTTATATGGTTTCTTCTTGCTCCTCTCTTTTATGCTTTATTATTCCCCTATGAAGATTGAGTTATGAACCCTACAATTTATTTAAATTAGAAACTCTAGTAATTATTAGGGTATTGATGAGTCACTAATATTGATAATTTTTAACATTCCAAAAACCAAAAAGCATTAAAAATTAAACCAAAAACCTATGAACCATAATGGAACTTGAAAAGCTCTGGCCCTATATTCTTATCTTATGGAAAAGGAAAGAGCTCTGAAAAGGCAAAAAGATTGTCCCTAGGGTCTCATGGCTAACATATATAAGAACTAGCCTTTAGTGTTGACCATGTATACACAATAATACAAATAATTATAGACATTAAAACAAAATTTTCAGTTTCTAATGCTCTGCCTATTTCAAATAAAATTTAATGTAGTGAAATGACATAAAAACCAAAGAAGCTGAACAGTTCATTGTGGTTCACAGCACTAAAAAGCATCCTAGCTACACATCAGGGGTAATACCCTAAAATTTCACCACTAGTGCTTGAAAAACAAACTCAAGTGTCTGTTCTACTAACAGTGTTTCAGGGCACGATCTTTATATATGAGAAACTACATGTTACTGCTTTATAAGAAAGTTCTTTTCTCTAGCAACAACTATCCTCTTTTAGGGTATCATTTTTTTCCCCAAAGTTTTTAAGTTGCCAAAATGCCTGGACTCTGAAAACTCCTATCTATGCCTCTTTAAGTATTTTTAAAGAAATAGCATCAGCTCTTGAGAAACAATATACAACACAGACCTCAACCCTATTTAAAAAAAAAAAAAAAAAATGTCTTTCAAGGCTCCAATGCACAAAGTCCCCTTTATTTAATTTTACCTACCAAACAATGAGTTTATCTGGGACAGGTGTCATGTAATAGGGACTCTGCAGAACAAAATTTCAATTATCCATAATAAATGAATTTTTTTAAAAATAATTTATAATTGCCCCAGGAAAGATAATGCAGTCACACTCCCTCTGTAACCAACCTAACCAATTAGTGTTAGTGTCTAAACGGAATATGTGAATGAGAAGTCTCAGAATTACTGTGGTTACTCCAGCCACAAAGCTGACATTACGAATGAAGAGGTAATTGAATTTTCAAACTAAATCTTATGGCTCCCTTTCCAGTCCCAGATATTCCAAATTAATACAATTCTATGAGACAGTTAAGTACTGTAATACTTAAAACGAATCACAGCATACAACCAGCCACTATTACTTTTGCCCAAATTAAGCATTCCATACTACATAATAAGTATAAGATGCTGCTTCTGCATGCTGTGTTCTATGCCTCTATGAAGAACTGGCAGTGGTGCTGAAAATTACTACTACAAGATGAAAGACCAATACCCTCCTTTCAATAAAAACCATCATCTGGACCCTAGCCAAGGTTTTAAAACTGACCAAATGTTATTAGAAACAATAAATCAAGAACTCCACAGGCTGAAAAGCTAGTGCCTTATTTCATTCTTACAAAATGTAGCCACAAAACACTATAAGAAAATTAAGTGACAAGAAAGCATTAATAATTCTGGGTGTTTCATTTCTGGCAATAATCAAACACTGTATTTTACAAGGTGAATTTATTTTACAATCTTCTAGGTTTCCCTGTCTTCTTCAATTATTACATCTGCTATATGAAAAATAAACTTTGTGCTATTGCCTAAACATACTATCAATGAACTTGAACAGAAATTAAATAGAGAGCTAAAATATTTTAATTCATAAAATGTAGCTAACATATTTGTGCTCATATTGATTTTATACTCTTTGTTCCTGCACATACATAGATGTGAATTCCTGGAGGTTACAGATAAGTCTTTCTATCCAGGCGCTGAATTACCAGCTCCTGAGAAAAACCTATTGCAGTGCTTAAAGCTCTTCAAGTACCTTGCCTTCTGAATATATAAATGGGTTCATTATCTTTACTTTTCCCTATATTAATATATTAATGTAAGGTTTCTTATCAGTACCTATGGCATACTCTCAAGGAGCTGTTATCACAGAAATGGGGGGGCATGGTATCTCTAATACACAGGTATGTTTTAAAAGTACATTGTTTACAATACAGTAGTTTTCTCCCTAGCTAACAAAAATCTTAGGAGAGAAAACCTGAAATTTTTAATTATTTTCTTCTCTTCCCTTCTTCCCCCTTCCCTTTACTCCGTTCCAAAACAGGAGAGTCAAAACCAGAGATGTGATTACTTTGTATACTTCAAGCAATCAGTAAAAAGACCAGTCACCGTCTTATCGAAACAGAATAGACGATTACAATACGTTTGCATACAGTAACCACTGCTTATGTGATATACATTTAAATCAAGTTTCAACCCTGTTACAAAGCCTTTGTCAACAGTGGGCAAGTGGGGAAAAGCGGAAGGGCTCTGTGGAATGAAGAAAATCACTAAAGGGGCTTATCTCGGAAGAGAAGGATTCCTCGGTAAGAGGTGAGCAGAGAGAAACAAAACCTAACCTTGGCGAGGGGGCGCTCGCCCAGGGTGGGGACGAGAGGTCAGAGTGAGCGGGGAGGAGGGGATCAGCGCGGAACAGCCGCGACCCCAGGCTGCCCTCCCACCCCGACTCCCCAACCTGCGGCTCGCCCTCCCACCACTATTCCCCAGCCCGGGCCGAGCTGTGCCCTCCCTCCCGGCCCGCCGCCTGCATATCCGTTACCCCGGTGGCAGCGGGGCTGCGGGGGAGGGGAAGGTCAGCGGGGCCCAGAGGGGGCCGGCCGCGGCGGGGATGCCGCAGTGGCTCCCCGCCGCACCGGGTCAAAGTCCGCCCAGGCGCGGGGAGGCAGCGGGAGCCGAAGGAGGCAGCGGAGGTCGGGACTGGCGAGATGGTGGCCCCTCCGAGTCCTCCCACACCCCGGCGACTGCCGGTACCTCATACTGGATGTATTGCTTCCTCCACTCGGGAGTGATGTGCGCGGAGAGGTGCTCGGCGAACTTCATCCTGCCGTTTCCCCCTCACTCCCACTCGGGTCCAGCAGTTACAGGCGGCGGCGGCGGCGGCAACAGCGACTCCGACTCCTCCCCACATGGGCCCCGGCGCGGCACGGCGCTGCGCTTCTCTCCTCCTCCGCCGCCGCCGAGGTCTCCTCAGAGCCGCCCTCCCGCCATCTTCCTCCTCCTCTCCATAGCCCCGCCCCGCCCCGCCCTCTAGACGTCATCCCCATGGTAACCGCCTACGCCGCACCGACGAAAGGGGCAGGGTAAGGGGCTGGGTTTGGGTACATTCCTCAAGGCTCCGCCCCTTGTGGGCAGAACGTGCGGGAGGCACCTCCCCTGACCTCTTCCGTTTGACTCCCGTTGGCCTTAGGGCTGCGCTCTACCGCCTGCCTGGAAAGTGGCCGTGTTGTTATTGCAATTAATATTAATACTGTAGCAAGAATAATCCACACAAGACGTTTATATTTGCAAAGAGTTGTGCAAACAGTTTTTCATTTTAGTATTTGTTCTTCATACAACTCTTTTTTTTTTAAGATTTTATTTATTTATTTGACAGACAGAGATCACAAGTAGGTAGAGAGGCAGACAAAGAGGAGGAAGCAGGCTCCCCGCTGAGCAGAGAGCCCGATGTGGGACTCGATCCCAGGACCCTGAGATCATGACTTGAGCTGAAGGCACTGAGCCACCCAGGCGCCCCTCTTCATACAACTCTTAAGGATGGATCAACATTAATCCAAAGTGAGTGAGTAAAACAGATTAAATAGTTAAGAATCAAACGTATTTATAAAGGAACTGTATTGTACACGCTTTAGGCGCTCAATAAATGCTTGTTGGATTTAATTAAAAATTACAGTGCCAAAAATTGTATGCTGTTTTTTAATTTCGGTGTAATTGTCTAGTCCCAGAGCTACCAGAAAGTTCAGTAACATAACCTGCAGCCAAACCAGTACTGGGAGGGGGCATACTGGGGGAAAGTTACCAACTGGACCTGTGACTGAGCTTCCTGGGGTTTGGGGTGAAGTTGAGACGAAAACCAATATTGGGAGGAAAGAAAATCCCCTAAGGGTACCGTGACAACCCCGACCCCCAGGGAGACCAGAAATGCATCTGGTGTCCAGGTTGAACTGTCCTAGGGAAGCATAGGGAATAGATAACTCATACGGTTAGAGCTTCTTTTGAGTGTGGGAGTGATTGTCCTAGATGACCTGATTTGGAATGGAAACCCAGGTTCTTCCCTGAGTAAAGGAGCACTGGATAATAACAACTAACACTTATTAAACACTCATTGTGTACATTCCAAATGCAATTCTAAACCCCTTCCATGGACTTTGTCCTTTAATTCTCACAGTTTTGGTGACACCCAAAGAGACCACTGTGACCAGGACAGTATTCTGAGGTATCAGTCTTTGCTGTTGACTTTTTTTTTTCCCTCCCTGTATTTTTCCCCTTTCCTTTCCTCTTAATTCATGCTAGTAGGGGTTCTGCAATCATTTCCTCTGGAGAGGGATGAGGCATGATGGAAAATAGGCAGAGGCTATGAGTCTTTCTTTACATAAGTTTCAACCACTGTTGAAAGGGGAGTCGTCGTAAGAACAAGAACAAGGATTAGAATAGCAATGAGGTCTCCTCTCATCTCAACACCATACTCCTCTCCCCACCATAACAATCCCCCCTCTAGTGAAAGTAAAAGTTCCTAGGAGAAATAAATGAGCAAAAGAGAAGGCTATGCTCCCAGTAAGGAGACACAACCACAGAGAGGGAAATGACTGAATGGTGCACCTAGGATGATGGAACCAGGAGCAGGTGCAAAAGAGATTGCTGGGCCTTTAGCGGAGTATGGACTAGGATGCTACATTCTTGGCAGCAACCCCTGGTGACCTCACATCCTGCTCCCAACAGCCATACCTTGCTGTCTTAGCTGCTCACAGAACTGGATACAGGACTTGACCCAGGGAAGAAAGGAAATCCCCAATCCTAGCTCTATAACCAACAATTCTTAATTTTTCTCATGCCTGATCCAGAGCCCTGACACTTAGTTAAACATGAAAATCTTAATTTATCTAAAGAAGTAGATTTAATGTTTCCTTATTCCTAACATAACTTCAGATATTCAGATATTTCACTGACAAAACTATCAAATACTTAGTATTTACTGAACAACTACTTTCTGCAGAGCACTATTCTAGAGACTATAAGTAATAGTCTGAATAGCTTTACTCTAAATCAGAAGGGCCCCTTGCCTTATACCTTCTTTTGTAAATAAACAAATAACTCTTCATAACAAAATTATACTGAGTATTATGATATGCTGGTCATGCCACCTTAGGAATGATGGACAGCTCAAAAATAAGACTCTGTCTTTTTTTTTTTTTTCCCGAGGACAACACAGTCTAGTCAGAGAGAGAGGCAGATAGACCAATAGCTAGACTACAGTGGGATCTATGCTGAATTTGTGTATGTACAAGGAAACAAATATCCAACTGACTGGGAAGGAAAAGATGATATTCTAGACAAAGTGACTTTGAAATACAGTCTTAAACACCAATCTGACAGAGAGAAAGACACCTCCAAGATCTCAAAGGCAAAAAGCAAGAAGAAGTTGGGTGTGTTAAAGAATGGCAAGAAGTTGTCTGACTGGAATGTCCTTTTAAACAGCTAGATGTCCCCTCCTCAGAGAAACTCTTCCTCGTCCTTTCTCTCCTTTCCCCGGTCTGGCTCCCACATCACCCTGGTACAATCCCCTCACTGTATGTCAATGGTAATTTCTGTCAGGCTATGAGCTCCCTGAAGATAAAGTATTCATTTCTCTTGTTTTCTCCAACTTAGCATGGTGCCTGGCATTCAAGGATTCAATAAATGTTGGAAAACAACGAAAAGAAAGAAGGAAGGTAAGAAGGGAGGGGGGTGGAGAGGAAGGAAAGGGGCATCTGCATGGAGGAAAGTTACAGGAAATGGAGTTAAACTGGAACAGGACTATGAAGAAATACATCATGACAGCATGGGTGGTATAGGGTCTTTGAAGACGGTTAAGCAGTTAAGTGACTAGCTCAGATTTGGGAAAACAGTATAGCAAAGATTCCTGGTTTTGAGCACTGGCTCAGGGAATAGACCTGAATCAAAATCCCAACTCTGGCATTTTGACTCTGTGTGACCTTGGGCAAAGTAGATTAGTTCTTTTTTAAAATATTTTATTTATTTATTTATTTAGAGAAAGAAAGAGCACGAGCAGGGGAAGGAGCAGAGGGGAAGGGAGAGGAAGAGGGGAAGAATCCCAGGCAGACTCTGCACTGAACGTGGAGCCTGACATAAGGCTGCATCTCACAACCCTGAGATCATGACCTGAGTCAAAACCAAGAGTCAGACACTTAACCAACAGAGCCACTCAGGCACCCCAAAGTACGCTAGCTTTTTTTTTTTTTTTAAGATTTTATTTATTTATTTGACAGAGAACGCAAGTAGGCAGAGAGGCAGGCAGAGAGAGAGAGAGAGAGAGAGAGAGGCAGGCTCTGCACTGAGCAGAGAGCCTGATGCGGGGCTCAATCCCAGGACCCTGGGATCATGACCTGAGCTGAAGGCAGAGGCTTTAACCCACTGAGCCACCCAGGCACCCCAGTACACTAGCTTTTAATGCCTCAGTTTCCTCATCCCTCAAAAGGGGATGATAATAACACCTCCCCAGCAGGTTGTTATGAAGATTAATTGAGATTCTGCTTATAAAGCACTTACCACAATGACTAGTTGACCACTCAATAATTAGCAGCCCCTTGAAAATATCCGTAAGCAGTTTGAAATAAGGACTAGAAGGAGGACAAATCAGAGACCAATTTATTAGCAAACACCTGTACAGCACTCACTCTGTGCCAGATGCTGTTCTAAGTGCTTTGTAAATACAAACGTATTTAATCCTTACAAGGACCCCAGGAGGTAGCTACTGTCATTATTCTCATTTTACAGATGAGTAAACTAAGACAGACTACTTAAGAATCTTGCTCAAGGACATCTGGGTGGCTCAGTCAGATAAGCGTCTGCCTTCAGCTCAGGTCATGATCTCTGAGGTGCTGGGATATAGCCCTAAGATGGGCTCCCTGCTCACCAGGAAGCCTGCTTCTCCCTCAGCCTTTGCCTGCAGCTCCCCCTGCTTGTGCTCTCTCTTTCTCTGACATATAAGTAAATAAAATCTTTTTAAAAAATTTTTTTTACTAAAAAAAGTATCTTGCTCAAAATCTACTAATAAATGGTAGAGCTGGGTTTGAACCCTGGCAGTCCAGCTCCAGAGTCCTAGCTCTTGCCCACTACCTTATGCTGACTATTGATGCCAGTCATAGCGATGGACAAAAGGAGGTGTAACATGTGAATCTAACTCTAGTTACTAAGTAGATAATGTTGCCGTGAACTGAGATAAGGAATGGAAGTGGAAGGCAGGTTTGAGGCCTGTCTAGGAGTGTTAAATCATTAGGAATCCATGAGATGTGCAGTACTCCAACTGGCAATACAATCTAGGGCTCTGGAAAGAGACAGAAGAACTGAACACTAGGGAGCCATTCATATTTAAGTGATAAGGAAGTCCTGATGAATCAGCCTAGGGAGGGAGCATACACTAAAATGGTAAGGGGTCCGAAGGAGCATCCTGGTGTGAGTATGATAAAGAAGATGAGACAAGGGAGCAACTGGGTGGCTCAGTTGGTTAAGCATCTGCCTTTGGCTCAGTTCATGGTCTTGGGGTCCTGGGATAGAGCCCCACATCGGGCTCCCTGCTTAGCAAAGAGCCTGCTTCTCTCTCTCCCTCTGCCCCTCCCCACTGCTCATGCTCTCTCTTTCTCTCTCTCTCTCTCAAACAAATAAATAAAATCTTAAAAAAAAAAAAAAAGATGAGACAAGGAAGGAGGCTGGGTATAGCCACAGGGAGCAGCAACACAATTAGGAGACAGCCGTGTAAAAGAAACCATTCAAAGACACAAGTTTCATAACGGAAGGAGTGACCCACAATGTCAGGTGTTACAGAGACGTTGAGTAGAATGACCTCTAGGCTATTGGTCTTAGCAATTAAAGAGTCACTGGTAAGCTCAGAGAAAGTGGCTTTGAAGACATGAAGGGCTGCAGAAGTCTGAGCAGTGAACGGCGTCTTATTTTCATATATCTGAAGTTGCATTTCTTCCGTATACCTGTTGTAGAATAACAAAGAGTGAGAACTTAATAGCGTGCTCAGCAATTTATCTTGAAATTCATAAGTGCTGAGTCTGGACACTTTATATTTATCACATCTAATTCTAAGTTTGGGAACAGGTATACTTACCACAAAGTAACTGTTCTAAAACTTAGAATTACGTGTGATAAACATAAAGTCAGACTGTTGCTTGAGCAAATGAGACTGGTGATCAAGCTGAAGGGTAAAGACCTGAGGAGGGATCAAATCTTGAACTACACCTCCCACTGAAGCTGAGCGAGCCAGGGTTTCACAGGAGCAAAGGCCATGTTCTCCATACAACCCGGACTCTGAATTACATGGGGCCCACTGCAGCTTTAAAATATGGTAGACTCCTAGACCAACTAGGAGTTCAATAGATGGACTTGAGATGGTTCATGACCCCCATAAAATCACATGGAAAATTTTGCGTGTTATTTGTATAAGTTTCTGGAGAAAGGGTCCATACCGTTTCCCAAAGGTTTCCACACCCAAAAAATATTTAGAACAACAGCACCAAGGCACTAAATGTCCCTCTTAAGAAACTAAAAACAAAATCCCCCCAAACAAACAAACAAAAAAACTAATATAAAGAATTTACAGTGCATAGTTATAATATAAGGAATTACAGGGCTTAGTTGGTTGGCTGACTGCCTTTGGCTCAGGTCATGATCCCAGGGTCCGGGGATGGAGCCTCACATCAGGCTCCCTGCTCAGTGGGGAGCCTGCTTCTCCCTCTCCCTCTGCCTGCTGCTCTGCCTGCTTGTGCTCCTTCACTCTCTCTGTCAAATAAATAAATAAAAATCTTAAAAATAAAAAGAATTTACAAATGAAGTTTCAAATGATTCGATTCAGTAATTTCTAGAAATACCTTTATTTAGACACAATTTTTGATTACATATGCCTGGAGTATTTTTTTAAGGAGCAAGGAAGGTATTTTACAGGTTACAAAAGAGCGTTTAAAGTATTCATTCATAGGCACCTGGGTGGCTCAGTTGTTATGCGTCTACCTTTGGCTCAGGTCACAATCCCAGGGTCCTGGGATCAAGCACCACATTAGGCTCCCTACTTCTCAGGAAGCCTGCTTTTCCCACTCCCCCTGCTTGTGTTCCCTCTCTCACTGTGTCTCTCTCTGTCCAGTAAATTAATAAAATCCTTTAAAAAAATTAAAAAATTTTAAAAATAAACTATTCATTCAAAAATAAATAAAGTTTTCATTCAGGGGCTCCTGGGCAACTTAGTCAGTTAAGCATCTGACTTTGGCTCAGGTCATGATCTCAAAGTCCCAGGATGGAGCCCCACATTTGAGTCCCTGCTCAGCAGGGAACCTGCTTGTCTCTCTTCTTTAGCCCCTCGCCCTGCTCATGGTCTCTCTCTCTGTCAAATAAATTAATGAAATCTTAAAAAATAAAAAAAAAAAATTCATTCAACAAATATTTATTGAGCAGTTACTATTTACCAGGCCTTGTTCTAGGCACTGTTCCAGATAGAGCAGTGAATAAAACAAAGTCCTGGACCTAAGGGAATTTGCTGTCAAATGGGAAGACAATAAACAAACAAATCAACCAGTATGCAATAGGTTAGATGAGGACAAATATATGGAGAAAAATAAAACAGAGTAAGGGCTAGAAAGATCGTTGTATGGTTTTCCATAGGGTAGTCAGGAAGTATACCAGTTCCCAAAAGTAATCATCTTACTAATAAGATAATTTTTAATCAGAGATCTGAAGGAAGGGAAGGAGAAAACTATGTGGATATGAGTTGAAGTTGGAAGTCAGGTCAGGGAGTAATGTGGAGCATTCAGCAAGTTCAAAGGCCCTGAGACTAGAATATGCTTGGTGTGTTGGAGAAACAGGAAGGATGCTGGTATGGTGAAGGAATGTTTCAGGGAGCAAGATCAGATCAGACAGGTAACTGGAAGCCAAATCGATTGCTGAGGGCTTTTTAGGAAAAAAAGGACTCTGAGTGAAATGAAACTTTGGAGATTTTATATTTTTCAGTTTTTTTGGAGTTATCTTTTTCCTTCACATGCAGTAATAACCACTTTTTTCCTATGCATTTCTAACAATTGTAGTAAAATATAGAGAACATAAAATTTTTTATATTAGCTATATTTCAAGGGTATAATTCAGTGGCATTAAGTACATTCACAGTGTTATACAACCATCACCACTATGTATGTCCAGAACTTTTTATAACCTTAAATAGAAATTCTATACCCTCGGCACCTGGGTGGCTCAGTGGTTTTAAAGCCTCTGCCTTCAGCTCGGGTCATGATCCCGGGTTCCTGGGATTGAGCCCAGCATCGGGCTCTCTGCTCAGCAGGGAGCCTGCTTCCCCCTCTTTCTCTGCCTGCCTCTCTGCCTACTTGTGATCTCTGTCTGTCAAATAAATAAATAAATAAATAAATAAATCTAAAGGAAAAAAAAAGAAATTCTATACCCATTAAATAATAACTTCCCATTCTTCCCTCCCCCCTAGCCCTGATAACCGCTGTTCTACTTCCTGTCTTCATGAATTTGTTTATTCTAGATCCCCCATATATGTGGCATCATATAATATTTGTTCTTCTATGTTTGGTTTATTTCACTTAGCATAATCTTTTCAAGATTATCCATGTTGTAGTATGTGTCAGCATTTCCTTTCTAAATCTGAATAATATTCCATTGTTAACATTTGTTAGAAACAAATATACCATTTGTTAGCAGTGAACAATAATCATTAATGCCATTTGTTAGTGATAAACAAAATACACTGCATTTTGTTTATCTATTCATCTATTGATGGACATTTGGGTTTTTTCCACTGTTTGACTATTATGAATAATGCTGCTATGAGCATTGGCGTACAAGTATCTGATTCTCAGCCTTAAATTCTTTCGGGCACGTATGTAGCAGTGGAATTGCTAGGTCATATGGTAATTCTGTATTTAACTTTTTGAGGAAATTAAGGTTTTTGAGTGACATCATCAGTCATATAAATCATATATATATTTCCCCCCCACCCCCAGTGTGGAAAGTAGTCTTCAGAGGAAGTAAAGAAAAAGCAAGGTGAATTAGTTTCCTAGCACTGTCATAACAAATAGCCACAAACTGGGTGGCTTACACAACAGAAATGTATTCTCTCACAGTTTTGGAGGCTAGAAGTTCAAAATCAAAGTTTCAACAGGTTTATATTCTTTCAAAGTCTCCAGCAGAAGACCTGTTCCATGCTTTTCTCTTGACTTCTATTATGGTTGGCAATCCTTGGCATTCCTTGGCTTGCTGCTACATGACCCCAATCTCTGCCTCCATCATTAAATGATGTTCATTCTATATGTCCCTGAGTCTTTGCAGGACTGTTCCCCCTCCTTTGTGTCTGTTTTCTCTTATAAGGACAACAGTCCTATTAGATTACGGTTCACCCTAATCGAGTATGACCTCATCATAACTTGATCACATCTGCAAAGACCTGATTTCCAAATAAAATCACATTCACATGTAATGGGGGCTACAATTTTTAACATATCCTTTTTTTTTTTTTTTTTTTTTTGGAGGAACACAAGCCATCCCACAAGATAAGAACACTAGTAAAGACAGTATTGGAATAATCCAAGAGAGAAATGATGGTGGTTTGGACCGGAAAAATTGGAAATAGTCTTCTATGTGAAGACAGAGTCGATAGGCTTCACTGGGGAATTAGAT
The DNA here is from genome assembly GCF_002288905.1 of Enhydra lutris kenyoni. Taxonomy (NCBI): domain Eukaryota; kingdom Metazoa; phylum Chordata; class Mammalia; order Carnivora; family Mustelidae; genus Enhydra; species Enhydra lutris. The sequence continues at coordinate 16,765,925 of NW_019154108.1, read as the reverse complement.
GTGGGATGTGAGCAGAAGAGAGGCATCAAGGATGACTCCGAGCTCTTTTGCCCAACTAATTAGAAGAATGAGATTGGGGAATGTTCAGAAGGAGCAAGTTTGAGGTGCAGGGTGAAACTCAAAAGTTCAATTTGGGTGAGTTATGTTGAAGATGCCTGTCAAATATGCAGGTGGAAATGTCCAATAGGCAATTTAGAGTTTGGAGGTCATCAGAGAGGAACTGGATGGAGATATAAATTTGTGAATCAACAGAATGAAAATGATATTTAAAGCCATGAGATTCCATGGACTCTCTGGAAGTGAGTGTAGCTATAAAAGAGAAGAGGTGTAAAGACAAATCCGAGGGCTACTCCAGGGCTTAAAGGTTTGGAAGATGAGGAAGAATCCACAAAGAAGACCAAAAGGAAGAGATTAGAATGAGAGGAAGCCAATATAGTAAGAAATTATCATTTTTTCAGGAAATACATCCATAAAGGGGAATGGAGTAAAGAGATATTGGTTACATTGGAACGTGATAATAGAAGGTTTTTCTTTTAAGATTGGAGAAATAGCCGTATGTATATATTCTGATGGGAAAGATTCAGTGTAGAAAGAAAAATTGATTATACAGGAAAGGAAGGGGACATAAATTTTCTCTGTATAAAACTAGACATAAAATACACCTATGTTTGGATAGTGAGACAGGACCAAGAAGGACATTCAGAATGGTTATCTCTGGGCTAGAGATTTCAAGGGATTTTTATTCCTTGTATTTTTCGGTGTTGCTTTCAATTATAACAAAGTACATTTATCAGCAAAACAATTATCTACAAAAACAATTAAGTGTTTTATTTAGATGATCCCAGAACCAGTGATGTCCAATGAGTGTGAAAAGCTGTCTCTGCAGCATTTGATACTACAAGCCTTCGGGAAGAAACCAGTTGGTAAAGTGATCCAGAAAACCCAGGGGACAGAAGCTCAAGCAAGGACCCAGAGAAGAAAGAAGAATGTATACCGACAATTAGCTCTTACAGGGAGGAGAGACTTGATATCATGTGAGACTTGGGGTTGGGGGTGTTAGTCATGATTGGGACAGGCAAATAAAAGTTTGCAGATGGAAAGGAGGGAATTTGAGGAATCCCTTTTCCTTCTGTAAAGGAGACAAGTTCATCCATTTGCTTGGGAAAATGGAAGCAGAGTTGGTACACAAGAGGTATTGCAAGAAGTATGCAACTAGCATTGAGGCTCCCTTGAGTTTGGAAACTATTTACTTGTGATAGAATCAACTGGGAAGGTTTTATCCATTTTCCCAGCAGTACACAGCAGTCTAGGAGCAGGAGTTGAGGGAAAGGATAGGTGAATTGATCCAAGGTGAGGAATTGCAGAAATTGCCTCAGGACAATTGAGAAAAAGACACTGAGATACTAATGGAAAGAAAATAATAACAACCAAGATTTACTGTATTTCACATACATTATTTAATTTAATCTTGATAGCAATGGAAAAGGATAAAAAAAGTATATTAGGTTAAAATATCATAACAAAGGATAACAATTAAAAAAAGAAACAGGATGTTTCTAGGGTACCTGGGTGTCTTAGTTGGCTAAGTGTCTGTCTTCGGCTCAGGTCATGATCCCAGGGTCCCCCAATCAAGCCCCACGACGTCGGGCTTCCGGCTCAGTGGCAAGCCTGCTTCTCCCTCCCTCCTGCTTGCTCCATCTATCTCTCTGGCAAATAAATAAATGGAATCTTTTAAAAAAGAAGAAGAAGAAGGATATTTCTGCTGTACAGGTGAGGAAAAAAGCTTGGAGGCTCTGGTAGTTGTTTGCCGGGTTTGGGAAACTATCTTTCCAGATGACAAGGTACCCTCATCACTTAGGTCTTGATGGGAAGTGAGACCTCAGCTCCTAGTAGGCCTAAAATGGACAGATAATCCCTATACCAGCTCCTTGGCAGGAAGCATGAGGGCCCAGAATTGACCAGTATGATGCTCCTGCCAGGAATTTTGTCTCATGTGGAAGTCCTCAAAGATGCAGCAATAGGAGAAGCATATTCTCAGAGGCTGAAGCACATTTAAGAATCCAGCAGTGAAAATGCAGAGGGCGTCCAAAGTTGGACTGTCAAAGGCAGTGTATAACCTGATCGTTCTCTGGCATGACCTCTGCTCTGTTTTTGGCTGTAAACTTTTCTTGACTTCTGTCTTTTTCTTAGATTAGTTCACCAGCTTTCACACTGATACTGCAAGCAACCCAAAGATATAGAATAAAATCTATTTCTCTTTAAGTTAACAAGAGACAGCTTTTTCTTAGAGCCAAGAAATATGAACGCATCATAGAGATTAAGAATGTGCCTATAGTTGTTGTCCAGGGGTACCCGATAATCAGACATGCATAATGATTTCTATGAATGTCAGTCAGCCTCTCTTCCCAACCACCCTGGGCTTGGTCGATAGGCTCATGGATCCAATGGTTGCAGTAGCAGAGATATGAGATCTACAAGGACTCAAAACAATTGCCTTCCCCCCTCCCCCCAAGCCTGATCTGCCAACTGCTGATTTTTTAACCTGCCAGCAGAGACCAATGCTGAGTCCCTAATATAAGACCATATTTGGAGTGCGGGTAGACTAGTCAGATACCTGGTGGGAAGTCATGTACATTGATCTCTTTCTGGAGCTGAGAAGAGAGGAAGTTACTCATCCTCATTGGAATGGGTAATTATTCTAGATATGAATTTGCCTTTTTTGCCAACTACTTTTTGCCAGCAGTGCCATCTGTGAACATCTCTATTTGCCATTACAGTGGCCCATTTAATATTGTTCCTACCAAAGAACCAAAAGAAAGGGAAGATATCTATGGATTTCACTGGTCTCAACCATGTATCCCATCATCTATAAGTGTATGCCTTTACAGAATGACATTACAACCTACTGAAGACTCAGTTATGGTATCAGCTAAGGAGACACCACTCTGAGTAGTTGGAGGGCTGGCTGTAGAATGGACCAATGCTCTAACCAATAACCAAGACATGATGTTTCTTCTCCCTGTCAGATGACATGAGTCTAAAAGCCAGAGAGTAGAATGGTAGTCTCACCTCTCCCTGTATATAAGAATGCTATCATGGGGCCCCTGGGTGGCTTAGTAGGTTAAGCATCTGCCTTCAACACAGGTCATGATCTCAGGGTCCTGGGATTGAGGACTACATTGGGCTCTCTGCTCAGCGGGGAGCCTGCTTCCTCCTCCCCCTCTGCCTGCCTCTCTGCCTACTTGTGATCTCTCTCTCTCTCTGTGTGTGTCAAATAAATAAATAAAAGCTTTAAAAAAAAAAAAAAAGCAGACTGATTTAAAAAAAAAAAAAAAGAATGCTACCATGAATTTTTATATCTGCTTCTTGTAATGCTGGGCTCTCTGCTGGATTAGAAGGCTTAAAATCCATAGAAAGATCGCTTCCATCGGAAGACCCAACAATGGTTCCATTAAAGGGGAAGCTGAGAAGCCATTGGGCAATCTGGGCTCTCTGTGATGTTAAATCAACAAGTAAAAGGGGGTTTTGTGTTATTGGAATTATCTGTTCTGATTTTCAAGGCAAAACGGAATTTCTACTACAAATGAAATGGATGGGGAGGAGTAGACCTAAAACCAAGGGGAACCTCCAGGGCACTCCCTGTGCTCCTCTGCCCAGCAGTAAAAAGTTAACTGAAGATGACCCAGCCCAGTGCAGGCAGGATCACCAAAAGTTCCCACCCCTTCCAATGAAAATTCAAATTACCCCATCAGTTAAAGTAGCGTGATTAGCTGATGTGCTGGCTGAAGGTAAAAACAAAACAAAACAAAACCAGGAAATGGGAGTGGAAGAAAGTTAAAAACACCAATTATGGGCCTTTGGAACCAAATGCAGAAATAAGGTCTGTACTAGCTACCTTCTTTTCTTCCTCGCTTTGTTATGCAAATAGAAAGAAATTTCCTTTGCTTACCCTTTCCTTTCTCTCTAGTATTTCATTTTACGGAGGTGGTGCACTTCATAAGTCAGACCCTGGGTTACAGGCAATGAAGGTGGCCTCGTGACGAAACCTGAAGGGAGATGAACATCCCCGTGGAGCCAGGATTTCCTCTTGCTGCCGCAGACAGCAGCCCACTCCTCCGGCCCTTTCAATGTGGTATAAGCACCTCGTTCCCTGTAGTCAGTCCTTCCTGCTTAAAATTGCTACAGTGGCTTTCTGTTATCTGTACTTAAGCCCTGACCAAAAAGCAAAACAAAGACAGCACTGCAAAGAATGAAAAAATATATATATATAAATATGTTTATTTTGTTCCTGAATCAAAATGGTTACCAAGGAGTGGTTCAGATGATCCGTTTTCATTACTTAAAAGAGTTTTTGCTTATTATTCAGGCTATAAAAATTGCTGTAGGCCATTACATAGCTCGCTTTGACATGGCTTTGTCTTTTTTAAGTTTCACAGATGTCTTGATCAAAGAAGGACAATCGCTGTTTTCTGCGAACACTTAACATCTTTAAAGTTGGAGAAATAACCTTTCCCAGATTGCAGCTAGCTCCTTAGGGACAGGAACCATCCCTATCCTACTCACTCTTAATAGCACTTAACAGAGTAGATGAGTAGATTCCACATAGTAATATAAATAGGTTCTTTAATATATGCTTTTTTGCGTCCCCAGGATTAAAAAGCATGATAGTTTTTAGATCCCTGCGGATCCATTCTTGTTAGTAAAACATGTTGTTAGAGGCGCCTGGGTGGCTCAGTCAGTTGAGTGTCTGTCTTTGGTTCGGGTCATGATCTCAGGGTCGTGGGATCGAGCCCCGCATCTGGCTCCCTGCGTGGCAGGACCCCACTTCTCCCTCTCCAACCTACTTCTCCCTCTCTAGCCTGCTTCTCCCCCTGCTTGTGCTCTCTCTTTCTCTGTCAAATAAATAAATAAAATCTTTTTTAAAAAATGTTGTTAGAATCTAAGCTTTTTTCCAACACCTGGGACGGCTGGAAACTTAAGCCGGAGTGAGAGACTCATAAGCAAGGGGTAATACAGTCTATCCAGAAAATCGAGAAATCTGAAGCATTTGGGGAATGGGGGTCCTGTTATCAAATGTGACTAAAGTCCTACTGGGGTGTGTAAGAGCTTTTTGATATTCTGTTCAGTTGCAAGTACATCCAACCAAAACATTCCCAACCTTAAGGAAGTTCGATTTTAATTTTAGGGGTTTTTTTCTTAATGATCGAATTAATAGACATTAATTGTAGGGAATTTAGAAAGCACAGAAAAGCATAAGGAAGTAGAAAAATAGACACCCATCCCCATCTCATCACCCAAGGGAATCTTACTATCAACATTTCAACATATTGAGCATATTATTTTTCTTCCTTTTTTTTTTTTTTTTTAAAGAGAGAGGGAGACTGAAAGAGAGAGCATAAGCAGGGCAGAGGGAGAGGGACAAGCAGACTCCTGACCCAGCAGGCAGCCTGATGCAAGGCTCAATCCCTGGACTCTGGGATCACAGTCCAAGCTGAAGGCAGACACTCAAGTGACTGCGTCAGCCAGGCGCCCCACTTTTGTCATTTTAAGTTAACACTTGAGAGGTTAGAGAAAGGGAGAGTTTGGAGCAGAAACATATCGCTCTTTTGTGCTTCGTTAGTGTTCCTGAAGTCAGGCAACGGGTCTCGAAGGCAAAATCCCCCTCTTCATCAGACACCTCCACGAGCTACCGGAATCCTCTGACTCGGCCATTACAACAAAGAGATGTTTTGTCTTGACTGAGGGAAGGAGTTCCTCTTTTTGTGTGACAGACTGATATTAAGAAAAACCAGTTAGGGAAGCCCAGCATGTCCGTCCCACCAGGTTACAGTGCATGCCACCTCATGTCTTCCCAGCCGTCTTCTGAGAGCCAGTATCTGGGCAGAAGGAAGGGAAAGAGGGCTAGGAGAGGAACCAATTAGATGTGGGGAGATAAGGAGAAGGGTGTGCTGGTAGAAAATGGAGTATGCCCGTGTGACTGGGAGGGTGTGAGGAATGCAGATTGGGTGTATTGGGCAGGTGTATTTCAAAGATAATTCCCACAGGCTCTCGCTGGGGAGTGCCACCGAAAAAGCAAAGAATGGGGGAGGAGACTTGGTAGGCAGGGGACTGTCTACTTAATTAAGAAAATCATTCATCATTTCCTGCTCCTGCTCTCTGTATAGCTCTGAAAGCTGGTTTCTGATGACAGCCTTAAAAAAAGAAAAAAAGGTTCATTTGTTCACTTCCTGAAATCCTGAAATGGACCACACAGCCCCAGGCAAAGCATGCTCAAAAACGAAAGTCAGTTTTCCTCTCTGCACTTGAATTGGCGGATTGGGTCTTGCTCAATCGTATATCCTCTGAAATGCACTGGGACAGGCTTTCAGCAGTGCCCCCAGTGCTAAGCAGGTGATTAACGTCCAGATTATTTGGACTGGAGCTGAAATAATTCAGTGGTCGATATCGGTTGATACTTGCTTTCCATACTCCCTTAGAAAGAAACTGGTTGACTCTAACTCCAAATTATCTCTTTTTTTTTTTTAAGATTTTATTTATTTATTTGACAGAGAGAGATCACAAGTAGACAGAGAGGCAGGCAGAGAGAGAGAGAGAGAGAGAGAGAGAGAGAGGGAAGCAGGCTCCCTGCTGAGCAGAGAGCCCGGTGCGGGACTCGATCCCAGGACCCTGAGATCATGACCTGAGCCGAAGGCAGCGGCTTAACCCACTGAGCCACCCAGGCGCCCCCAAATTATCTCTTGAATCTGTTCATTTCTTCCTGTCTCCAAAGCACCAGTCACCATATTCTCTCACCTGAACTGTAATAATAGCTTCCCAGCTGGTTTCCCCCTCTCTGGCCCTACTCCACTGTCCACACAAGAGTCAGCAATCTTTTAAAACCTAAGTCCCATCAAGCCTTTCTCTTGCTTGAAATCTTTCAGTGCCTCACACAGCACATATGGTAGAATCTGGAATCCTTACCATGGCCATACAGCATCTGTCCTGCCCTTCCTCTCCTTCGTCTGGTCTCATCTTCCTCCTAACTTCCCGTGCGCCAGCTTCGCTAGTCTTTTCTCAGTCTTTTGGAGGCACCACAGTTCTGCCTCAGAGCCTCTCCATGCCCTATTCTCCTGTATGAGCTATTCTACTCCTCCCTTCTCACCCGTCCTTTGGAAGTCAGCTTAAATATCACTGATCATCCATGCCCCATCTAACATAGGCTCTCCCTCTTAGACATAGCACCCTTACATTTCTTTCACAGATCTTATTAAGATTTGTGAATATGCATTTGTCTGTGAGATTGTTATGGTCCAGGTCCCCCAACAGATGGTGTAGTCTAAGAAGAGAGAGAGTGTGTCTGCTCTGCTTCTGCTGTATCCCCTAATGCCTGGCACAGTGCCTGACACATAGTAGGTCTCAGTACTACGTCTTGAATGGACAATTTAAAGAGGATAAAATAACAATGACCAAAAAGGTAATTTTCTTATGTCTGTTGTCCACTAATGCAGGGCATGTAAGAAACTCTCAACAAATACTTGTTGCTTGATTAACTAACTTTAGATTGATATTTTGATTGGAAGAAAGGTATCACACCTGGAGCCAGACACATCAGAGACACCCAGGTATGATTACAGTCAACCTTTTCCCTACTGTGGGGAAAGTGAAAACTATCCTAGTGGGGATGAAGTACAAACATTTATAATTACTTTAATGATAGAGCCTCTTACAAGAAATCAAGGTATACTCTAGCTGAATGTTACAGTGTGACTGTGGTATCTACTGTAAGGGACTATGGCTGGTTTGAAGGGGCTGTGGCCTTAAACACCTCACTGGGGTCAGTAGGCTCAGAAAGGGGAGGAGAACAGAAACGAAATGGGAAGTACATGGAGAAATGCCCTTTCTAATATGGCAAAAGATGATTTTTTAAAAATTTATTTATTTATTTATTTATTTATTTATTTGAGAAAGAGAGCACAAGCGTGAGGGGCAAAAGGAGGAGGAGAGAGAATCTCAAGCAGACCCAGTTAGAGCCTGACATGCGGCTGATCTCTCACAACCCTGAAGTCACTCCTTGAGCCAAAACTAAGAGTCGGATGCTTAACAGACTGAGCCACCCAGGCGCCCCCCCAACCTAACCCTTCTTGATAATAAGCATCATACTGCAGATGAATTGTTTGTATAAAATTAAACATACATCGTAGAAAGCCCTAATCATGGCTTGAGAGCTATGCGGCATTCATCCTAGGATTCCTGTTGTTATTTCTAAGCGTGTTCGAGTATAACAGAGGTTTAGTTTGTTCTAAGGAGGACCATAACAGCCATCAGACCAGGGGAAAAGAGAAGCAAGGCTCATAAGTTTGGTTCAAGGATTCTGGTTCAAGGTCAGTGTCAGTGACAGAGATGAATAAGTCCCGAACGACATCTGTCCCTGATTGTCTCAGCCCAGCTGAGCTTAGGGAGCAGGACCTACAGAGGAGTGGACAAAAACAAAGCATAAGGTAGGATAGTCTACAACCCATGTGTGTGGGGGGCGTATACACACGGGGTCAGGTCACCTGCGGGACATGTGAGGCCTTGATGGACACAGAGAAGGCAAAGAAGGGGACACCAGGTGGCAGTGGCATCATGGAGATGCTGGCCCCTTCAGTGACCCTTGTCCCTCTGGTTCTTCTTTGAAGTTTGGAACATTCGCAGCAGTATGTTGACCCTGGTGCTCTGTGAGAAATACCATGGTTATCAACTAAAACAGGAGAAGAGGAAAGTGTGTGGGAAAAGAAGAGTACTAGATCATGCCCATTTAGGGACACTCCGAGGCACTTCCAGAACTATTGGAAGGAATTTGTTATGGGTTGAATTGTATCTACCAGAAAGATATGTTGGATTACTAAGCCTTGTACCTCAGAATATGACCATATAGGAAATAGATCATTGCAGATGCAAACAAATTAAGATATGGTCCTTAGGGTGGGTTAAATCCAATGTCTGGTGTACTTAGGAGAAAGGGAAAATGCTATGTGAAGACAGAGACACACCAGGAGAAGGCCAAGTGATGACCGAAGTAGAGACTGCAGGCCAAGGAAGACCAAGGCCTGGCGCCCCCCACCCCACACCAGAAACCAGGAAGAGGCAAAGAAGAATTCTCTTCTACAGGCTTCAGGGCACTCAGGCCCTCCCAACACCTTGGTTTTGGACTTCTAGCCTCTAGGAATGTAAGACAACAAATTTCTGTTGTCTGAAGCCACTCCATTTGTGGTATTTTGTTACAGCAGCCTGAGGAAACTAAATAGAACTTGAGGAAGGGGTTTTCAAAGGAAATAGGACAAGGCCAAAGAGACATTGTTTCATTACTGTTGTTTGGACCCTGGTTTTTCCCATAAATTTGTGAGGCCAGAGAAACACAATTTCTATGTAACAATCATATGACTAACATGCCAAACAGTTAAGCTTTTATTTGCTGACTGGAATTTAGTCAGTTCGTGTGCTTTCTGGTATCTTTCCTGCAACTTTAAGACCTGCCTGCATCGAATCAAATGAGATAATATATGAAAAGCTCTTACCACAGCACCAGGCATCTGGCAAACCTTCACAATTGTTGGATTGGATCGTAATTACCATTGTCCGACTACCCTGATCCTGGAGCTCTCAGCTGCTCATGTCTCCACATCCCAGAGCTGCTAAGAAAACCTTACACCAAAGCAGTCAGGTCTCACTAGAAATCAAATATCAGGTCACCTGGGTGGCCTAGTCGTTAAGCATCTGCCTTTGGCTCAGGTCATGATCCAAAGATCCTGAGATCAAGCCCCACGTCAGGCTCCCTGCTCGGCAGGAGGCCTGCTTCTCCCTCTCCCATTCCCTTTGCTTGTGTCCCTGCTCTCACTTTCTCTCTCTCTCTCTCTGTCAAATACATAAATAAAATCTTAAAAAAAAAAAAAAAAAAAAAAGACATCAAACATCACAAACTCACCTGGGTCCCCTACCCTGCTTTGGCTTTCCTAGTAAATTCTCTCTCCCATTCTCCACAAACTGTATTTCAAGTCATGCTTCCTCAAACCTCCACCACCGTCCATTTCTCCTCAACTCTCTCCACCACGTACCAGCCCATGTATGTCCCCAGCTACCCCGGACCTCCCCCTGCTGTTTAAACATAAGGGATAACCTGGCTTCTTTCTACTCCAGGTAGTCGTTCTTCATTCTTCCCTCTTTCTGATTCACACTTTCAATCCAGTGTTGTTAATTCTACCTCCTAGATATCTCACCAATCTACTTGTTTTGGTTCATCTCCGCAGCCCCCAGCTGGCTCAGAGCAGCCAATTGTGTCACATCCGGGCTTAAATCCCTGCCGTGACTTCCTACTGTTCTCCAGATCAGGAAAGTCCTTCACATGCTCACAGAACCTACCCCTGCCCCCGCCAAACCCCTTAATCTGAACTATTGGTTTTTCTAACCTCACCTCTTTTCTTTCTCTGTATTTCTTACATCCTATGCTCTGGGCTAGACAGTAACTCAGAATACCTTCACTTCCTTATTAAAATAACTAACACTTTTATAATGCTTACTATGTTCTGGTAACTATGGTTACTATGTTCATAGTAACTCATTAGTCAGGACAGAAAACCCACCAACTTAGTATTGTTACTATCCCCGTCCGGAGATGAGCAAACAGAGGGACAGAAGGTGAGTGACTTGCCCAAAGTCACAGGTAAAGTCAGTGGTAAGCCAGGATTTGGACCAAAAATATCCGCTGTGCTGTCCACACCACTGTTCTACTCGCCATTCTCTGACTTGTTCTCACTCCCTTAGACTCTTTCCTCAACTGCTGCATTCACCCTCACCACCTTAATTCATGCCTCAGGGTAAGCATCCCCACCTCAACATCAGACCTCCTCGCTCCATGTCCCCATGTCTTCTATCCTTGCCTGGCAGCCATTACTTGACATCTGTCTCCTTTGCTATGCTGTTAGCACTAGGAAGGCTGCTTCATTCACAGCCATATTTTTATTGCTTGGCATATGCCTGCCATATAGTAGATGCTCACTGGGTATCTCTTGATTGGATAAAAGAATAGACAATTACTACCCACCTTGAAGGGCTTTTGTGTAGGTAGAAGACATAACGCTGTACCTGACACATAGCACGGACTTGACAAGTATTTGATATTGTGTCCAGGAAATTGCAAAGTGTCTGGTTTGAGGAGTGTCAAAGGTGTGAAGAGAGGTTTTGGCAGATGGTTCAAGTCTGTTTAGTAAAGCAAAGGAGGAGAGAAATGAATGATGAAAGGAGTCATCCGCAGTATATAATCTTGCAAAGGCAGAGATTAGCCTTTCAAAATCCCTCCTTCCCAGCCCAAAATAGTTTCGGGTTCTCCTCTTAACCACATCATCCAGCTTTCTTACAGCTGACTTCAGCAGAGTGGAATTGGTGTGCTCAGGATCCCTTGGCACACACGATCAGCAGCATGCACTAATGACCCAGGTGAAAACAATGATCCACTGTGGACCTGTTCTGTGTAACACAGAGAGCTACCTCCCCCCTGCTGGGACTCAAGGTCTGACAAAAATTCTGATCTCTAGGAGCACAATTGAAGACTTCCTATTCCGACCTCCTTTGGACAAAATAAATAATTTATTATCCTCAAAAGGCTTCCTGGAACACTGGGTTAATCCCTTTAAAAGGATACATCTGGTCACCCTAACTTCATTACAGTTCTGGACTTGAATGTTACCAGGTATATTTTTTTTTCTTCCCCAAACTGAGTGGTGCCAGTGAGTCTGGAGACAGCCGTCAGCAAACCAGGTTCAAATCGCTGTCTCCTGGAGGCTGTGTCTTGGCAGCCCCGGCAACAGCAGGCTTAGCCTTCAAGGAGCAGTGAACTTCTTGTCACCCCTGAGTGACCCTCAATGGGGAAAGGAAAGAGAAGGGGATGACTTCCAGGGAAAACAGCTGATCCACCACCTGTACAAACACGCGCCCAACTGGCCTGACATGAGAGTCCTTGGGGAAGGGCTTTGGTAAACCAGAGGGATCACCCACATGTGGAGTCAGGCCTGCGTGCTCTGCGCATGCCAGCACCACAAAAATGGCGCCATCTGTCAGAAACCACCGGCGTTACAAAGCCGCTTTATTCCAGACCATTTTGTTCAATCACGTCCCCACCAACTACAGGGTAGTGATTGTACAGGACTCTTAGGACACTCCCAAGATCAGCGTCTTTGGCTCTGTTTTCATACCACAGGAGATGTCTATCCTTTTACAGCATTCTGGGGTGTAGCTCTCTCTTAATTCTATTTGCCGCCAAGAACCAGTTAATGAAGGGATATTTCGTGGCCTTGGGCAAAAACCTCAGACTCAGCAACCAAAAACTGAAAGCCTTGACCTCAAGGCAGTCTCCACACCAGCCTCCTGCCTGATGCATATTTCAGAGGTTTCCAGGTTTTAAAGCGTGGATTACCTTTGCAAATGAAAAATTGAACAAGCAAAAGCATTTAGTGGCGTGTTATTACAGTTCCAGTGATTCTGGAAAGGCTGTTCGGTTTAACCAGAGGCAGAATTTCAAAGGAACAACGAAATAAATTTTTTTTTATTATTTTTTATTTGTTCTACCAGGATTTAAAATACAGTGTATTTTGGAAGGCAGCTATGCTCACCGCTATACCATCAACACCGATAGAAAATAGAGTGTATTTTGATGCCCACCTAAGGTTTCTTGCGATTATAGCATGCATATATCAACCTACTGAAAAAAAGATGCATATTGATAAAATATTTAATAGTTTCAGGGGCATTCAGTATCCAGCCACCCCCCAAATAGGCTGTTTATTTGATCTGAATTGCGTGGTAATGCAATTTTAAACTCCTCTCGAAAGACAGTCTTATTCTTTCAAATATTTCAAGCCTCTCATTTGTAAGAAAAAAGATTTAAATAAAGCAAGAGAAATCAGTGTTGTCTTCACCTCAAGATAGCGTTTGGTCATATTATCTGCCAAGTAGGTGGCATTTTCATGGGTATCATTCATCCGAATACCTGTTGTACTCCTACTATGTACCAGCTACCTCCCGAAATGAAAAGATTACGAACACAGAGTTTGCCCTCAGACAGTTCAACTCTAGGAGAAACAGATAATTACAACATAATGTGGTAAATATGGGAGTACAATACATATTAGCTGTCCTAGCTATATCGATGTATATAAATGAATTGATGAAGGAATCAATTAGCATGATTATTTGCAGGGTATCACAAATTCAGCATGGGAATCGGGAAATAAATATGTAGTATTCAGCAAAAATGGGGCATGAAATATATTTTTAAAATATTTATTTATTTGAGAGAGAGAGAGAGAGAGAGAGAGAGCGGGGACAGTCGTAGAGGGAGAGGGACAAGCAGAATCCACACCGAGCACGGAGCCAGACGTGGGGCTCAATCCCATGACCCCGAGATCGTAACCCTGAGCCAAAATCAAAAGCTGGTCACTCAACCAGCTGAGCCACCCAGGTGCCCTTGGAGCATGAAATGTTTTTAAGTGAAGAAGCCTTCAAAAGTGTTTTCAAGATGACAGATTTTACCTGTAGGGTTACAAAGGAAATGAGAAATCCTACATTCAATTTATTAACATGTTGGTAAAACCAGACTTAAACACTAAACACATGACAGTAAAGAGCTAACCTGCATAGAAAAGTAAGAGATAGAAATCAGATGGTTACATAATGCTGTGATTACTCAAACTCTTATTTTGGATTTATGAATGTCTATATCCAATTATCATGACACACCTATGTTAATTTCTCCATTGTTAATGCAATTAACACAGTCAGTATAAGTCACTCCAAGGGAAGGTAATAGAAGGTGGTAAATTGGGCCAATTCTCCCTCTTTGGGCCCTCAGAGTACAACATAATTTCCATTTTCACAGCAAAGGGAATAAAATCCCAGTTTGTCATTCCCTCGGAAGAAAGATTAAAATGTTACACATTAGACAAAACTGTTCAAGGACTTCTGTGGGCTCAAACTCAGTCCTAGGAAAAAGAAAGAAAAGAAAGGTGTACATGTCCAAAACTATGGCGAGTTTTTGGTCTAAGAAGGCAGTATGTTGTAACAGATTTGATGTTGAAGAAATGTGTTCCAACTTTATAATTATGTTGCTGTATGACCTTGGTCATCATTGCCTCATCAATAAAACAGGGATAATAATGCCTGCCCTACATATCTGACAATAATGGATACTTCTTTTTTTTTTAAGATTTTATTTTTTTTTAAGATTTTACTTATTTATTTGAGAGAAAGGGCACGAAAGGGGGAGGCGGCTGTGAGGGGTAGAGGGAGTGGGAGAAGCAGACTCCCGGCTGAACAGGAAGCCTGACTCTCAATCTGATCCCAGGACCCTGGGATCATGACCTGAGCTGGAAGGCAGACACTGAACAGACTGAGCCGCCCAGTGCCCCCAAGATTTTATTTTTAAACAATCTCTACACCCAGCGTGGTGGTCAAACTCACAACCCCAAGATCAACAGCCAATGGACTGACTGAGCCAGCCAGGAGTCCCAACAATGCATGCTTCTTATATAAAGTAACACATATATGAAATGTTTGAAAACATTGTGAAAATATAAAAGTCCCGTATTAGACTTGTTGCACATTTGAATGATAGAGTTCCAATAAGACAATATTTTTTCATCTATGAAGAATAAGTTACCTCTTATATAGGGAAATAAAAGCATATTACAATGTACAAAATCTCCTCTAGCAATCTATTCACTAATAGGAATGAAATAATAGAAATAGTACAATTTCTCTATTTCAGGAGCATCTATTCCTAGTTCCAGGGCACACTTTGTTTCTGCATTCTTCTTTCTTTCTTTTGTCCTTGGTAATCGTTTCATCGTATCTTCATAAAAATTTTTAAGGCAATCTCTTTGCTTTTCTTTTAATATTGTTTTTATCACATTTTAATTGAAAACCTGAAGGAAAAAGATCACAAACCCATTCTTTCCTCTTACAAAGTGCAGCCTAGGTTCTGCTAAGAACATGTAGAAGTTGTTAAAAATAGCACGTTTCTTTATTTGGACTCAATTGACTTGTACTTCTGTGGACCTGTCGAAATGTTAAATAATAAATTGTTATCTCTGAATAGATTCTTCCTTGCCCAAGATACTGTTGAAAAACGTGCTTTAGATGAGTCATTTAACTGGAATAATTTCCCTTTGGATTACTAGAGTCATTAGGGGGAAAAAATATAAAACCATGTGAGTAATTTTCCATGTATCTAAGGTTCAATATCTGAAATGTTTCATAGGCCTTCTGCATCACAAGGCAGTTTATTTAAAAATACAGACACATCCTTCTCTCTGCTTCTGTATGTCCCTTCCTCTTTCACAGCTGAAGGCAGGCTCATCAACGATGAACAGAGGGTCAGCCAGTAACCCTTGTGCTAGTGTGTCATTATCCGGAGCTGGGAATGAGCACGTCTGGAAGAGTCAGGCAGAGAGCCCGTCCATCTCCTCCCTGTCATCCCCCTGACCTTTTAACAAGAACAGCAACACTAACAACAAACGTTATTAACAACAATCAAAACAGCATGTGCACAAAACAAAGGTACAACTTCTGCAGCTCTATAGAGCCTCAGCCGAATGGCCACCCACACATTTTGCTGCTGTTACCGGAGAAAAAAGGGGAATGCTGCTTGGGCTCAAAGAAGGGGGAGGAGAGGGTAGAGGCGAAGGAGAGGAGGCAGAACCCTGTGTTTGACAGGAGTGTTCCAACTGTGAAAATCATTTCTCACCCTCAGTAAGAAGCAGGTGAAACATAGGAGCAGATAGGAGACCCCATTGTTTGTGACCCCTGCCAGAAATTGCCAGATTAGGGCACTCATCAGGAGAGGCAGTGCCCTGCATGAAGGTCTCAAGCTTTGATTTTTCAGTGAAAGGAGACATTTCCCCAAAATGTAGAGCCAACATTCCTACCATTAGCCTCTCGTTTCCGTTGTATATTACATGGATGCTCTGCTAGGGAAATTTGATCAATATATTAGATTCCTGGCAGAAAGATGTTATCAGACAATGCATGTATTCCTTGACATAGCTCAATTTCCATCTGTCCAAGAAGGTATTGATTTTCCACTCACGGAAGTGCACACACACATACTAAGAGAGCTCACAGAGGATGGGGGCTGGGCAGGCATTTATTCAAAAACGGACAGCTCTGCCACACCCCCAAATGCATTAAAAAAATACCCTCTGGCTTGGTGACTTGATATTTGGATGATCTATTCAAGCCCCTCGCATCAGGATTAAGTCGATGGCTAATAAGCAAACATAGTATTCCCATGCTCACTCTTTGAATGCTAAGGGCTTTACCTTCTCAGCTTCTTGAGAAAATGTGTCCATCTTAGAATCATACGCCAGGTTTACTTCATATGAAGTATCATCTTCCTAACTTGACTGGAATTCATTTTCTATCACTTGGTAACAGTTTTCTCAGCTAATACCTGGAGACACGTTAACCCTTTCTTTACCATTCTATTGTTCTTCCCTTGCTTCTGTTGGTCTCTTTCTGATTTAGACCACTGTGGCCGTTATTCAAGCTGCTCACTGAATATTTCCAGTTTTTCACCTTCAGGGCATGGGCTTATACTCCTGGTCCCTTCCATGGGGCAATGTGACCAGTTGCTCATGTGTTGTAAGTACAAGTCATCTGTCATCTCTGGGTTGATCTTTCAATTGTCTACAGAGTTTTCAGAGGATAGTATTGATACATTAGGCTTTATAAAAATTAAGAACTTTATTATGACAAAAGACATCACTAATGAAATTAAAATGCAAGAACCAAACTAAGAGAAAATACTTTCAAAATATATAACAAAAGGACAGTAACCGTATACAAAAAGAGTTTACAAATCAATAGAAAAGTGTGCCTCAGTATAAACAGGCATTTTACAGTACGGGAAATGTAAGTAGCCAATAAACATATTAAAGGATACTTAACCTCAGTTGTAATTAGGGAAATATACATGAGAGCAACAATATGCCATTCTTACCTATGAGAAACACGAAATTAAAACTGAAAACTCAAAAAGCTTGAGAATTTCTAGAATTGGGAAAAGTGTGGAGAAATAGGTATTCTCATTTCTGCTGGCATAACCTTTTTTTTTTTTTTTTTAAGATTTTATTTGAGACAGAGAGAGCACAATTAAGGGAGGGGTAAAGGAGAAGGAGAGGGACAACCAGACTCCAGACTGAGCGTGGAGCCTCACAGGGGTCTTGATTCCACGCTCCTGAGATCACGACCGGAGTGGAAACCAAGAGTCGGACATCCAACTGACTGAGCCACTCAGGGGCCTCTAAAAACAAGTAAACAAAAATAACCTCCAGAAAAATACCAGGGGCAAAATAACAGTGTGTACAGGGAAAGCCCTGAACTTACAGTCAGGCGCCAAAGGTTCCTGGCTCAACCCTGCCTTAATTATGTGGGCGTCTTCAGAAAGTTCATCCAGCATCTCTGAACCTTGGTCTCCTCACACGTCAGACACAGGGCCTGGACTAAATGGCCACCATGACAATTCCAGCTCTGGAATCTTTGGATTCCACACTGGGCCCTTCTCCCTTTTTCTTTGTTGTCAAGGTTACTTGCAGCTCTGGCCTTTTGGACCATGTTTTAGACAAGGCATCAAATACAGCCATGAATTTACATATAACCCAAGACGACAACCTCAGGGGAAAAGATCATCAGCCTCATTGCCCGGCTTCTGGTTAATTATGACCCTTTTTGTTTTATTTGATAGCAGTTAGTTACATGGGCCAACGGCTGAATCGAGTAATAAAATAATTCTTGGATGAACAAGATAATTGGCCAGACAGGTCATTTTTGGTTTGTTTGTTTAATACATTGAAATCTCATTTCAGAAAGCGTGCTACTCTGAAATAATTTCTTTTCCTTTCATCACGTACATAACCTCTCAGTTGTCTTTTCATTAAATTTTGTGGCCCTAGACAAAGAGAAGGCTGAGAGGAGGACGAAGTGGTGCAATTGTGCTGGGAACTCACAGGTGCAAAGGAAGAAGGGTCAGTTACCGTTGTGAATGAACAAATGAATGTATAAGAGGATGGGAGACATTTTTGTTCCCTTCTCCACCAGCAGCTCAGCAACTCTGTGTGTGGCCAGAGAGCTGCAGGGAATAGTGGAGATTATGTGCATGTTGGGTGGGGGTTGGAACAAAGTCCCCCAGAAGCAGAAGCTCATCCTCAAAGAGCTGGACCAATTCCACCAAGCACCGTGCAAGCAAGAGTAGATGCTCAGAAAACACCAGCAGTCTACCCTTTCCCACCTTCCATGAGAGACATTAAAGTACAATAAAAAGAACGTGGACTTTAGAGCCTGTAAACCCTGGGTCTGCATCCTATCCCTGCCCCCGACTGTCTGGGTGACCATGGGTCACTTGGGTGACCTGTAAAAAATGACAGGATTGTCATGAAGGTAAAACAAGAAGACAGGGCACACAATAAGCAATTCATGAAAAGCATATGGTTTTTCACCTCTTAATTTCTAAAGGACCCAGGCCTTGAGTTTTGCCTAAAGCAGACTTTACAGCCTTTAAGAGGAGTTGTTTCTTAGAGCAATAGTAGAGCCCCACTTAAAAAAAAAAAAAATAGTACTTATAGTTCCATTTCCTCCTTTTTAAACAAGGGGCTCCACATTTGCATTTTGCCCTGGGCCCCACAAATTAGGGAGCTAACCCTGAGGGTACGTCAAACTCACTAAGTTTGCCCTGAAGCATTTGCCTTTGGCCTGAGGTAAGAAGGAAACCTCTACCCCTCATTCCTTGTGGATGAAGTGGGGTGCACAATCTCTGAGTCAATCCTCCTCCAGCTACTTTCCCTTTACTCCTTTATAGGGTAGAAACAGGTGATGGCTAGACTGGCAGTCTCTACAAAGGTGGTCCAGCATTTTGTTTTGGAATGTGTGGGGCCTGGCACTTATTTTTTTATCCTTTGCGTTTGGAATCCTAGGACTGTGATTATAAGGGCCTGGGCAACAAGGAAGCTTTGGATCCCCATAACCACAGGGGCACCAGAACATTCTCAGGAAGGTAGATGGACTGGCAAGAAAAGGAGGGGAAATCCCTTCAGTCCTGGATGTCTTCCTTGCCAGCTAAGGGAACATATCATATCCCGATGGTAGAGTTTGGGTTCCTTGGGCACCCTTGTGCAGAGCGGTTCATTCCAGAGAACAACAGCAGCTGTGTTTTTAACCCCTGAGCATTCTCAGACAGTTCATCATGGAGGGTCCAGCCAGGCTGTTGGAACTAACATCCCAGGCAGGTCATGGGCCAGGATCCTGGCCAGCCCTGCTGCAAAGTAGTCGGCAAGATGGCGACACTGTTGGAGTTCGCAAATGGCCCAAGTGGCACCCTCCATCTGGATCCAACTTCATACACGAAGCTTGACCTCCCTCAGAATCTTTCATGGTTTTCTCCCAGGATACTCCCCTGTCCGGTGTGGCAAAGAGACCAGGAAAGCCACATGCTCAGCCTCTACTGGAAAATGGGCAGTGAGGGTCACGAGAAATTCCAATTGCAGCAGGAAATCTGGCAAACAGGCTGGGTTGACATCAGGGCTCAATCAGGGCAGGGCTAGGGTACAGCAAGTGAGACATTGGCTTTGATCATGGAAAATGGTAATTTCTCCATGTGGTCTACTACTCTCCTGGCGAATCGATATTTGTGGCCCAGAGAGCATTCACTTCCTTTCATAGAGCCAAGAGATGAGTTGAAGGGACATTAAGTTTCTTCTATTCTGATTCCTCCAGGGTCCTAAGGACAATGCATCTGACCCTTGAGCTAAATCAAGACTTGTCTGCTGGCCTTAATCACCAGGATTTATGGTCAGCCTGGCTCACAAGAAATGGTCTTCATGGGCTAAAGCTCTTCTGGAGGCAATGACTTACAAGTCCTGGGTCTCCAGCTTCTACTAGTCTCACAGGGTTACTCAGAATGCTGTTTCTTGGTTAGTTCACTCTCCCTTTCCCATGACTGACCATTCAAACTTTTAGAAGCTCAAATCTCCTGCCCAACCTCTGCAGCCCTCACTCCCAGCATAATCCTCACCGCCTACAAATTCCACTGTGCCCATCTTCATTGTTATCTCCTTCTATCTTATCTCAGAGGCTGAGGTGTCCCCTCCTCTGGTCAAGGCCTCCACCTGTGCCCTTAACACTTTCCCACTCACTCAGGAAACTTGCCCCCATCACCTTCTCTACCGATTCTTTCCCTTTAACCAGTCCCTCTCAGAGTGAAGCCAACTGTCACTTCCTTCCGTGATTCTATCCTCCTCCATCCCGTGTGCCTATCTCTCTCCTTCTGAACCAGTTCTGTTCCAAACTGGACAAGGTGGGAGGCTCAGGGAGGCCAGGAATCGGGGTCTGGGTGCCCAACTGAGAAGCTGCCGAAGCAGAGCCCTAGGATGGGGAGCACAAAGGGGACTGAGGGCAGCGCTGCAGGTGACACAGAGTGAGAAACAAAGAGACAGTCGAAAGTGGTATCAATCCAAAACATACTGGGCAGAGAGGGGGGAACTGAATGGGAGTTAAAGGATCTATAGCTGGAGATAGGAAGATAGAGCCAAAAGTTTCGGGAAACTGGATGGGAACCAGAGCAGGGAGATTTCTCAGAGTGTAGATATCTAGAATCTAGTCTCCATTGACAGGATGCCTATAACCTTGCCCATGGGTGGGGAAGGAGCAATTAAGGATGCCAAGCCTGAGTGGACACTTTTCCTTCTGTGCCATTCTCCTTATAAGGATCGTCAGTAATCCCAGCTCTACCTCCCTAGTCCAGCTTCATTTTTAAATCCACTGTTGTCTGAATTCGTCTGCACATTCCCACAAAACCTCTTTGGAAAAGATGACCAATGACCTTGGCATTGGTCTCTTCCCTGAATACTTCTTCCTGAGTTCCTCTCCCCTTCCTCCACTGCCTACTGCGCAGCATGGCTATCTACCAGCTTTGTTTTAAGCTCTTCTAACCACACTCACCATCATCGGGCATTTTCCCCTCCTCTAGTGGATTTTAAGTCAACAGTTTGGCTGTTAACATCAAATTTAGAACTCTGGCTCTTTTCTCTGTCCCAGCCATCAGAGTCACCTCTGAAATGTTTGGCTCTGAAGTCCCTGAAATGTTACTTGTGTCTCCATCGCTGGGCGGGAGTGTCAATGTGGCCAAGGCGAGGGCTGCAGAATGAGGGAGTAATGGCGGGCCAGCTAACCACAAGCTGTCAGATCAAGTTCTTTCTAAAAGAACAGGGATTTTAAACTTCTTTCGAGGTGCTTCCATACTCCCAAACTACCTGTGGTGGATAGTAAGTTAAAACATCCTTGAGCATATGTTTGACTTTACCTCTTGCCCAACTGTAGGCCCAAGAGTAGACTCAGGTGATCGAGCTGTGACTTTGGGCATTATTGCGAAGGGAAGTCACACATGTAAGGGGCCTCCTCTCTCCAACTGGCAAGTTCTTTTGATTCTGTTGGTTTCAATTCCTCTGAAAGGGCACCTCATTGGCAGAGCGAATCTTTTCGTGCCCGGCCTTCATTGGGACGGAGTTCTTACCTTTGCCTGGGAAATCAGGAAAGGCCTCCCAAAGACAGTGACATTTGAGATAGCATCAAAGGACGACAGGTGCTGTATGTAATGTGTAAGTGGCATTTTCAGAATTTTGCTATATTATTCTAAGTCTAGAGCCTTTGTTCAACTATTGCTGCATTTTTCTTTTTCTAAATCTTAATGGTCACTTTCATTCTTTAAAAATTCCACACTTGAAGAAACTAAAATGAAGCTCTTTCTTTCTCCTCTCTCTCTCTCTCTCTCCCTCCCTTTCCCCATCTCTTCCTCTACCCGCTTGTCTCCCTTTCATTTCAGTATGGACACTTAATAAACTCTAGAATAATATGCTGTCATTCATTCAATCACTATTCAGTACCTACTGTACACTAAAGGATTTAACAGGTTATAAAATGCATTTTACAGATAATTTTTTAAGCTTTATAACCACCCTATGCAGTATTGTTACAAAATGCACTTAATTTAGAAAGCTGAGGCTCTGTGAGGTTAAGTAACTTATTCAAGATCAATTTGCAAGTATAGTCAGTGAGGGGAGAGTTGAATCCAGGTTGAATCTCTAAAACCTATGTAATTTCCCCTACACCGCACACCCCGCCCCCCGCCGGATGACTCAAAATAGTAGGGTAGAGCTGATATAATTGAACGATGTATCAATAATTTGCCATCAGGCACTTCTACCTAACATCTGACATATTCTAGCTGAACATTTTCCTAAACTGAGAGTTGAGATTATGTAACCAAAATGATACTTTTCTAAAATAATTCTGTGAGTTTGAAAAAGTTCTCTAAGCGGATTAAAAAATGACTTTATTTTTAAAACTAGTTTATTTTTCATGAGTAATACCTGTAGAAAATTCTGTCTTTTTGGCACCTGTCCTTGTCCCCTGCCCTGAGAAGTGTATCTGTAATATTTATTAATATAGAATACTGCTGTCTTCTCTGTCACAGACCATTGGTTCGTTCCCTGTGAAGCTCTTTATGCTTGCTTTTGGTTTGCTCGGCCCATTTGATTGTAAGACTAAGAAATCAGTTTAATCCTTCCTAGTAACTTTATTTTGGCATCTCCTTCCTCTTTCGGGTTGGAAAAGTAACAGATGCTTATTGTATAAAAAGCAAATCATCCAGATGTCTTAGGAAGTAAAAAGCTCTGGCAATCCCACCCCTAGATGTAACAGCTATTAATAAGGTGGTGCACATTTTGGTCTTTGAAATTTCCTCTATCCATATACTAAAACATATTATATTTATACATATTTTTACATAAATGAGATCTGCTGTACATACTGTTTGGCAATTTTTGTTTGTTTTTGACAAACAAACATCTCAGCTATCTTTGTCACTATCTATAGATTGATCTCAGCTTTCTGATAGCTTTTGACAAAGGCAAACGTCAGTTTCACAGAAACAAAATGAATTTCGAATGTTTTGCCAATGCAGGCCTTAATCCAAACAAAGTCGATGTGAGAAGGTGGGAATAGTGCTGTATATTGAAAAAAAAAATCAAAGTAGGCTCACTGTTGCTCGTACTAAGCATTATGTTATTGTAATACCTCAGCTTTAAAAAAAAAAAAATTGGGCCATTACATCCACTTTTTGAATTAGCAACCAATGGACAAAAGGTGAAATGAGGAATGTTTGGGAAAATCCCCTCTGGTCGAGTTGGCTTCAGGTGGTGGATTGTAAGGCTCTGAGGTATTTTCGACAGCTTGCCATTAGCTAGAAACAGACTTCTCAACACCTCAGCACGGATCTGTTAAAGCCTCTCATTTGGTGAGAAACACAAGACAGATGATTCAGTGTGCTGGGCGATTCGTTAACCCATCAAGAGGTTTCTTCTTGAGCCTGGATAACAGGCAGAAAAAGGAATGTAATCCTTAATGAAAACCCAAGGGCGGGGCTGAAGCGCTGGGAACACACACATTCAAGGCATGTGACGGGCTCTCCTCCTCCATCCGGAACAAGTCCTCTCTTGAACTTACATAGATTTTCGCCATAGATTGATCCTGCCCGGGAGCAAGATAAGTTTTTCTCCCAGCTGTCTCGGAAAGGAGAAGTTATACAGGCAATAGACCCTACTCTCAGAAGGCCCTGTGTCTAGTACCCCAGGGCATGGACTGTCTATAAAGAACCAAAAAAGTAGGCCAGGCCCCATTGGCATTTTACGGGACATCAAAGAGAATATATATTCTCGGGCTGAGCCATAAAAATCAACATTAGTTCAGAGATTACCTGAACTGTAGCCTGCTGAGACCCACGTCATAGGCCTTAGAAAACCGAAAATACTGTTCTTCTCCCTACTTTTCCATATCTTCAGGGTTTATCAGGCGATGCTGAGGCTAGATTTACAGGAAGCAAATTTGTCATAATGTGTTATTATTATTTTTTAAAACATTGTCTTCTTCTTTCCATATTATTTCTTTATTCCACAAGATATGCTGATATCCAACAATGATTCCTGGTTTGGGAATCTTCCTTTTTCAAATGAAAAGTTTAATAGTGTCACTTATTTAGAAGTAAATTCTTCCTCCTTTTCCCTAAATTTTTAGTTTGCTGTCATTAAGACAAGATCCGATAAGTAGGTTGATGGAATTTTTGTATACTCAGTGTAATGCTGTGTGAGTGAGAATATAAGTTTAGGAAGGAGAAAAGGGTAATTGAAGTTTCTTAAGTCATTTTTAGAGGTTTCTTAAATTGTCAGCACTATGATTCTCATTAGTAATGTTTATGTTAATAATTATCAGGGTGACCAAATATCTTAGCTTCCCCACGATTGTTCTGGTTAATTCCTTTGGTCCTAGTATAATAATTAATAGCATCTACCTCCTCTTTCAAAAGTGTTCTGTCTTGGACACCAGATTATACGGTCACTCTATTAATCATATATGTATTCTGCCATCACAATGGTAGTAGGACCATATAACAACTGTTTACTGAACTATATATTAACTGTATATTAGATGATGATAGTTTTCTGTCAAAATTTTAATGTACATATCTTTCATCCTAGGAAGTTCCTTTCTATGAATCTATTCTATAGAAATTCTCACCCTATGAGCAGATTTTAATATACATATGCACAAATATATACACACATATATACACACAAGCACAAGAGAATGCTTATTGAGAGGTTTAAAAAGTCTAAATGTTTATCAATAGTCTAGTTAGAGACAATGCAGTCCTATTAGCTATTATAAAAGAAGGTGGTTCTGTATGTGTTGATGATGTGGTGAAATGTTCAAGGCATATTTTTATTTATTTATTTTTTAGAGGGAGAAAGAGCATGCGAGCAGGGGGAGGGGCAGAGGGAGAGAGAGAAAGAATGTCAAGCAGGAGAGATGACTGTGGGGCTCAGTGGGTTAAGCATCTGCCTTCCGTTCAGGTCATGATCCCAGGGTCCTGGGATCGAGTCCCGCATCGGACTCCCTGCTCAGCAGGGAGCCTGCTTCTCCTGCCTGCTCTGCCTGCGCTCTCCCTGCTTGTGCTCTCTCTCTGACAAATAAATAAATAAGATCCCCCCCCAAAATAATGTCAAGCAGACTCCACACCTAGCACAGGGCCCAACATGGGGCTCAATCTCACGGCCCTGAGATCATGACCTGAACTGAAATCAAGAGCTAGACGCCCAAACGACTGAGCCACCTGGGCATCCCCAAGAAATATTTTTCAAGAAAAAAGCAAGTTGTGGGAATATGTACCTGTGCAGGTTGCCGTGGCTGGCTCAGAGGAGACTTTAGGGTCTCCCATAACCTCCTCCAACAGCCACCTCACAAACCACGGCAAATCGTCAACCCAAGTGTTAACTCCTGACTCTGCAAACACAGCTTCTCTCCTAGCCTTTGCATCCAACCAGATGGCCCCGTCCTAAGCCTCTCTAACAGAGAAATTCTGGAGATGCCATTATCTACAACATAATCCTGTCTCTGTAATACACATACACCCAAAGCTATTGCCGGAATTACTTCTGACGAGAGACTGTTCTTCCTTTCTGTACTTTTAACCCATAAGCATGTAGTGCTTATAATTTAAAAAATTAGTTTAAAAGGAAAACATATTTAGTTAGTTTACCATATAAATGCATATATTTTAGGTTTATCTAGAGTATCTGGGCACACTTTATTTAGAGAAAAAGAATAGGGAGCCAGACCTCTGGTATTTTTCCTGTAAATATACTTTGGAGTGGATGTGGCATATTCTGTAGTTATCTCCCAATTATCAGGTAATTGAGGAAATAAAGTCGAAATGTAGCTTTTCGTTTCCAACTTTTTCTCAATCATTTTAACTGGATCAGTTAAATAGAAACATTAGTTGCTTCCTCTTGAATGTCTTAGGGAATAGATTATAAAATATAAACCAACTACTTAAAAGGATGGACGTTCACTTTTTCTTTCTTTTTTTTTTCCTTTCTATTTTTATTTCTCTGATCTATCTTCTAGGATGAGTATGAATCCAAAAAGCTCACAGCAGAGAAAGGAAGAATTGAAGGAGTTTAACTGTGTGACATGAACAGATCAGATTGTACCCTTTCAATTTGCAAGGGTTACAGAATGTTTCCACTTAGTTTTGATTTTAGAGTTAAACAAGAAACAAAGGAAAAATACACTGCTAAAAAAATCTCTGGTTGGAACTGTCTTTCAAACGTGAACGGGTTCTCTCATGTCTTTCGGCTCTCTGTGCTCTCTGGGACCTCACTTATCCACCTGGTTGACCAGTTATCCTTGGAGTGAAGACTTTCCTCCAGGCTCTTTCCTGCCTCTCAGCCTCCCTCCCACCCTCCAACCCCCATTCCCTCCTAGGTCTCTCTCGTGGTAGGACTAAGCGCTTCCAGGTCTCCATTCTCCTATACCCCCCTAGAGGGCTTCATTTATTTTATTTCCATTTGTTTCATCATTTGCACCAATCCCCAGTGCCACTCCCTAACTAGAGGAAATTAGTTTCTTGCCCTCTATCCCTGTCGTTCCAACCGTAGATGAGACTGGGCACCACCTCGGCATCCATCAGCATGACTGAATTAGTTCCTGCTCTCTTTCAGACCATGGACTGAGCCATATTCATAATGGAATCATCAGTGCAGAGCACAATACTCAGCACATAGTAGGTAGTAACAGGTATTTGTTTAATAAATGAAACCTAAACACAAAGACAAAACAAAACGAGATTCCCACCTCTCCTCCACAGAAAGAAGTCGTAGAAACCCCTTCAAACCACTGAAAAGCTGCCCTAGGGAAGGAATTCTCTTGGGCAGGGAGAGCTTTGTTTTGAATCAGCCCACTGGCTAGAGTTCAGAAGCTTGTCTGCATTTCTTCCTCCAGTGGGTATTGGTTTGAAGTGCTTTTTGTAACCGCTGCGTTTTGCAGTTTCCCTAACCTTCTTTCTGGGATATCAGAGTTCAAACCTTGGAACTAATGGGGTGAGACAGCGTGCGTTCTGCTTACACCAACCAATATTGGGGGCTTCACTGTGCACAGCACTCCGGGTGAGCTGGCTCCGGAGACGCATGACTCGTGTCATTTTCCCTGTAACCAGGGGTGACCTGGAGCACTTCAGGCCATGAGGAAATTAGTTGCTTGCCCTCTAGCCCTGTCATTCCAACCGTAGATGAGTCTGGGCACCATCTCAGCATCCATCAGCATGACTGAATTAGTTCCTGCTCTCTGGTGGGAATGGCGATGGCGCCTGGCTGCAAGAAACCTTCCTGCTTGGCTAAAAGAGCTTGTGACCTGCTTGCGCACAGGTTTAATGGAAGCGTGAAAATCTGCATTTGACTGAAGCTTTAGTATCACCAATTAGAGATGTAGGGACACTAACTGGACAACCTCTTTTAAATCCCAGTGACTCTGAAGCCATTAGTTATGGAAATGTGAATTTGTTGAATATGTATTGACTGTTATTAACATCTCACGGAGATCTACCTGGGAAGCAGGTACTTGGTGGAGGGTGGGGAGTGGGAGAATACAGCAGGTGCTAGAGAGAGAGAGAAGTGGTTTGGGAGCACAGACATCAGTTACTAAAGACCAAGGACCCTGGCATGGTGAAGAGGATTAGAGAGGACCCAGAGACTGATCCAAGCCCTTGGGAGAATGGGGTGAGGGTTAGGGAAAGTTAGGACAAGAATTTTGGAAGGGAGACGAAGAGGGTCCCTAAATGTTGTGCAGATAAGAGTTCCTTACTGTATTTGTGATCTCCTCATCTAGTAAGCTGAAGAATAGCAGGTTGATCTACGGTGGAACCTGCAGGAAATACTAGTGCTGATAAGTATGGGCAAGGTGGATGAAATTTTGACGGCTCCGTGATTTCTAACATAACATTTTTTATTTTAATTTTCAGAAGAAATATGGATGCAGGAAACTTGAAACACATAAGAAAGCAGAAAAGACCCAACAAACAAACCAATGAAAACAACTAATTCCTGAGCATTGGGGTGGCTCAGTCGATAAAGCGTTCAACTTTTGGCTCAGGTCACCATCTCAGGGTCGTGAGATGGAGACTCGTGTCGCCCTCTGTGCTCAGCAGGAAACCTGCTTAAGAGTCTCCCTGTCCCTCTTCTTCTCCCTCCCCCTTCTCTCTCGAAACAAATAAAATAAAAATCTTTTTGAAAAAACGAGTATGTCCATGCCCCAGATATAACAACCTTACCATTTTCGGCTCGTATGCTTCTGGTCTTTTGTTTCTGCACATATTCATGGATGCATATCTTTTTTAGAATGTAAACTACACCTTACTGCACATATTGTCCAACAGTCTGGGCCTGGGGTATCGTAAAACATGTTAGCGAGGTGGCTGTGAACATTTTTTCTTTATCTTTCTGTTGTTCTGGACGCGGCGTCCTTCCCAGCCACCTCCCTGGTTGCGGGGAGGGTGATCCCACGGAGACTGATTGCTGTGGACTGACCCTGCTCAGCCGGGGGCCTCTTTGTTCACTGACCGGGTCTGAGAGCTCGGCTGAAAAGGATGGCAGGCTCTGCTGATTTGTACATTACTTTGCATATATTTCCTTTCTAAGTAGAAGAGGCTTTTAAGTAAGCATGTAAGATAAAACAAAATGGATTGATTAATGTAATCTACAGTCTAACATTCAGGGCCTCCCGTTTGTGGAGCTCAACCATGTAATCACAGCCTGGGGTAAGAAAGCCGACTCTGCACACACAGGAAAAAGCTGAGATCTGCCGAAGGAGACACGCATTCGTCGCACATAGGAGGGTGCCTACACCTTCTTCTCCTGTCTCCTATGCTGTATACTCTTGACACCAGCCAGTGGGGCAGAAGGGTTGAGCCTGACTCAGCTGGGCCCTGCCTCTCCTTCCTCCTACTACTTCTTAATTTAGCCCTTATTTCTCATGTGGACCACTGCACAAGCCTTATCATACCTTGTCTTGCCCCTAATCTTGCTCCTTTCTACTCCATCCTTAGCACGATAACATGAATATCCAAGGTAACGTATCTCTGTCTGTTCCTGTTTCCTATCACTGTGTCACCAGTCATCCCAAAACACAATGTTCCAGAACAGCCGCCATTTTATTATGCTCATGGATTCTGCGGGGCAGGAATTCAGACAGACCAGGGCAGGATTGGTTTTTCTCTGCCTGGCGATATCTAGAGCTGGGATGACTTGTGTGGCTAAGACTGCAACAGCTGGAGGTAGAGGGCGTGCCTCTAAGATGCTTCTTTCCTTGCCTGTCTGGCTCTGGGCTGTAATGCTGAACGACGGGTTCAGCTGCGCCTCCTGACCAGAGAACCCATGTGCGCCTCCTCCATATCACAGCCTTGGGGTATCAGATTCCTTCCACGGTGGCTCAGTGTTTCAAGTGCTTCTGTCTCCGCGGACCGAGGTGAAGGCCTCATGGCCCTTCATGGCCTAGCCTCAGAAGTCACACAGCTGCTTTTCTACTGTATTCCATTGGTCCAAGCAGTCACAGCAGCCCCTCAACTCAAGGGAAGGGAACATAAATTCCACCTTTAGGTGAGAGCAATGTCAAAAATTTGTAGCTATGTTTTAAAATCATCTATCTAGGGACGCCTGGGTGGCTCAGTTGGTTGGACGACTGCCTCTGGCTCAGGTCATGATCCTGGAGTCCCGGGATCGAGTCCTGCATCAGGCTTCCAGCTCCACGGGGAGTCTGCTTCTCTCTCTGACCTTCTCCTCGCTTGTGCTCTCTCTCTCTCACTGTCTCTCTCTCTCAAATAAATAAATAATAAAAAAATAAAATAAAATCATCTCTCTCTCTCTCTCTCCATCAATCTTCTGTATTTGCATAAACATAAAAGACAATTTAAAAAGATACACACCAGGGCCGCCTGGGTAGCTCAGTGGGTTAAGTGTCTGACTCTTGATTTCAGCTCAGGTCATGATCTCAGGGTTGTGAGACTGAGCCCCACAATGGGCTCTGTGCCAAGTGCTGAGTCTGCTTCAGATTCTCTCTCTCCTTCTCCCCCCACTACTTCCCTTGCCCATGCTTGCTCGCACACACGTGTGCTCTCTCTCTCTCAAATAAATTTTAAAAATCTTAAAAAAAAAAAAAAAGATACATACCAAATTGTAAAGACAAGAGGCGGGAAGGAGACTTCTTTACCCTTATAAAGGAGGAAAAAGCTAGTGGGATTACAGGCAATTTTTACTTTGTGCAGAAAGTTGCTTCCTCTATTACCTTAAGCCTGCAAAGTCTAAGAATGCTAGGGTGGGTCCTACACTGGCACATTCTAAAAGGAAGTGCTACGCCCCCTCACTATGTAGAGCATGCAAAGATATTGTGAAATGACTCTGCTAGTATCAGCCCACTACCCACCTTCAGGCTATGGAAGACAGGCCAGAACATTCTTTAGGAGGTTTAAGAGGCCAGAGCAAGGGTTTCTTTGTAGAGAGTGGTCAGAGTGCTGTGGTCCACAATCTACCCCATCTCCACTCTGCCATGGGAAATTTGCTCTCTCCTTAAACAAAGTGAGAGGGCTTCACAAGAATTATTTGGAGACCTTGACCTGCATCTTCGGGAATTTGAGGGATAGGGGCACTGGTGACTGACTTTCACCACAAGAAGCCTAAAGGTGAAAATCTGGCTGATGGGGTCTGCCCTATAACAGAATGAAGAGAAAGGCTCATTGACAAGACGCTGCACATCTGCTGACAGGTGGGCCATGGAATGGAGGGGGAACTCATTTGGGGGCCACCTGTGAACGGTGTGAGGGATGCCACCCACGAGAACCACCTGAAGTGTGGAGAGACATGGCTGAAGGGCACTATAGCCAGCACTCCCTAGTGGAAGGACCTCCAAGGTACAAATGTCATGCTGGGTCACAGCTGTGTCCCTCACACAAGTGGGAACCGTTAGCACCTAATCCTTCCTCAAGGGCCTCGGGAAAGAGCAGCTTGGTGGCTAGAAAAGGAAGAGAAGGCTCCCTTGCGTGTATTCCTCCTGCACTTCCGCTTCCAAGACTGATGGACACCCATCTAGAGGGCTGAGAGACGTTTCCACATGGACACGGGACTGCAGGTTTAGCACTGGACTAGACCTGATTTTTACAGCACTCTGCCGAGAGCACGCTTGTGATGGAATGGGATCATAAAAACTAAGGATTTCATTCTAGAATGACTTTTCTAGAGCAGCAGGAGAAGAATAAAAAGTTGTTTCTTCCTAGAGCTAGTGTGTAGTGTGTCCAGTACAGTCAATAAATCTATTCCAGGTTTTTTTTTCTTTCCAAATTTTACTTGGCACACATATGGCTTGCTGTTATTTAAATGCACACAGAATCATTTCATTTCTGTGCTTAAAAACCTTCAACATCTTTGCATGGTCCTCATGGTAAAGGTTAATTTTTAAACATGGCTTATAAGGCTTTTCATGATCTGGCCCCTGCCTGTCTCGCTAGCCTCCTCTCCTGGCCTCCTCTCAGCCACATACAGCCTGTAGTCCAGCCACAGAGACATAAAGATTTTATTTGTCTACTATTTATTTATTTTAAATTGATTAAAATCTCTTTTAGGTAGACTCTGTGTCCAGCATGGGGCTTGAACTCACAACCCTGAGATCGAGAGCCACATGCTCTCCCAACTGAGCCAGCCAGGCGCCCCTAGACTTAAGATTCTAAATGCATCACGGTGTCCTGTGTCTCTCCTCAGCTCATGTTGTTCTTTTGGCCTAGAATATCCCTCACCCTGGCTCTTATCTGAAGCACTGGCTCTCATCCCCCTGGTTAGCTCCGGTACCACCCCTGCAACCTAAAAAAGCCTCAGTTGAAAAGTTTCTTTCGGCCAGAGATTGGGCTGTCCAGTTGGTATGGCCAGGGCTTGTGACCAGGTAACTGGTAGGCACTCTGCTTCCAGTCCTATGAACAAACCTTCCAGCACATACCAACAATGGGTGGCATTCAGTCAATGTTCAGTGAGCAAAGTCAGGAAAAGCTAAGAAGCAGAGTCTTTCCGAAGATGACCACTGGAGTTAAGTTCTCGACGCCTTGCCGAAGCGAGACAGGGAATACCAGGGAAGGTTCTTGGAAGAAGATGACTTCCTCGTGTTGATGGAGCTTCTCCTCTGTCCCCCTGCAGGTCTGGCCATCAACTGGCCAAAAAGTGACTACTTTTACCTCCACTAGACCTTGACATCTGGAAGGCCTTGTCCTTGGCATAGCTTGTGGCTTTGTTCTAATTTGGTCTTGGTGAAATTACTCTTGAGGTTTCTGACCTGTGGGTCTTTCTCCTGAGCCTTGTTCCCTGCTAAGAGGATTTGACGATATGTGGGGTGCCACGCATGGGGTGCTGAGGATCACGTGGAAACTTTTGGAGGAGAGTAAAAGCTCTAGAGGTCACATGTGCTAAGAAAGTTGGATCTTGCTGAGGTTTGGGCCAACTTTGCCTCAGAACTTGGTGCCAGACTTCTCTCACAGTCCTTTTGCATTTCAAGCTAATAAAACACATTTGTGTTTTTGGTTTTGCTTTGTTTTGTTTTGTTTTGTTTTGCAGCAAGCAAATAACTTGTTATTAAGCAGTCCATTACTTAGTCCAGAATCAGCTGCTAAAGTTGCAGGCTTTATTTCTAACTTGACTGGGACTCTTCTGCCTCTTGGTTCTCTCGGTTGTTAATAGGACTAGGAAGCCACAGAGTTTTCAGATCCTTGAACTGGAAAGATTATAATACTGCATGTTTATGAAATGCTTACAGGTTTGCAGATATTCCAGAATTTTTAAATACATTATATCATCAGGATTTCATAAAAACCTACAAAGAAAGTGTTCTCAGCATTTTAGAGATCTTACAGATGAAGAAACTGACCACCAGCAAGTTTAGGTGATTTGTCGGAGGCTATAGAGTTAATTGGTGCCGGAACCAGGACTCCCGCTAATTCTCAATTGAGTGTTCCGTCCTGGAGCATACACACGGTTTCCTCTATCTTGGTTAGTTCACGGCCCTGTGTCAGTATGATAAGGCCATTAATAACTGACGTTGTGGCCACTTGTGGTTAAGAGTTCAGAACAAAATCAATAATGACCATGCCTCTTGAGTGACTATTTCAAAATCCTTCCAGGACGTAGTTGGGCCCATCTGAAGTGTCTAGGAAAATAAAAATTATATCAAGAATTCGCTTAACGTTGATTGTCTTAAAGCCTGCAGTTTTTGGTTCAAATTGTTCTGATGATGGTGTCAGAAACAAGTCCATTTAATCAATAGCCACACTCCCTGACTTTCCTTTGGCAGCGGAATGTGGCCAGTGGCATATTGGAAAGAGAGTTGTGCCTCCTTAGAGAACTTCTAGGCTGTCCTCTAGGACACATTTGCAGGGCAGGTTAGGGACAATTTTCATCATGGAAAATTTGACATTAATCTTTTTACTCTAGTTATACAGTCTTGTTTTTATTTATTCGAAGAGCAAACATTTCCTCTGAATAAATGGAACAGCAAGTATGGCTTGTTAAATACAACAGGATTCAAGTCTCTGCCCTGCCAATTACTTAGCAGTGACCTTGGGCCAGTGACTTAAAGCCCCCAAGCCTCAGTTTCTTTATCTATGAAACTGGAATACTAACACTCACAAGGGTTTTTGAAGATTTCTTGGTGTCTACTGAGTATCTATTTCCCCAATATCCATTTGGGGGTCCTCCTTTCCTACTCTGCATTCCTCTGGCCTGGCTGGGGGCTCCACCACCTCACTCCAGGAATGCAGAACATGATCCAGGAGACTTTGTGAGGGCCCTGGCCATGAGACCAGTTCAGGGATGAGCACGTGACCTCATCTAATTAGAGTGCCTCTGAGCACTCAGGAGGAAGAGATTAGACACTGGAAGACCATCTGGCTGGGGCAGCTCCAGTCACCTGCCCCCACATACAACCTGAGAACAAAGGCAACAGGCAAAGAAAGGTGGAGCCAGTCTGGGAGATGGAGGGAGACAAGGTTCAGATAACATCATTAGAATCCAGTTCTGTCTGAAGTCAGCCCTATGCCTGTCTCCTGAGTCTGTAAATGCCCTTTGCACTTATACCTGATTGGTTCAGGTAAATCAAGAGGATCTGACATGATACGACCTAAATTTGAGAAGAAAATAATGTACAGGCTGAAAGTAGAGCATTCCTAGGAAAACTTTCGTAAGCTGAAATGACCTGAAGCAAAGAAGCAATTACCACTTCGTAAAAGCAAAAATTCTCTTTGAAAAAGACTTTATTTACTTA
Source organism: Enhydra lutris kenyoni (assembly GCF_002288905.1). Taxonomy (NCBI): domain Eukaryota; kingdom Metazoa; phylum Chordata; class Mammalia; order Carnivora; family Mustelidae; genus Enhydra; species Enhydra lutris. Next base: position 16,731,689 of record NW_019154108.1, on the reverse strand, counting down.
TTTGAGAGAGAGAGGACAAGCAGGGAGAGGGACAAAGGAAGAGGGAGAAGCAGGCTTTCTGCTGAGCGGGGAGCCTGATGGGGGGCTCCATCCCAGGACCCCGGGACCATGACCTGAGCCGAAGGCAGACACTTAACCGACTGAGCCACCCAGGCGCCCTGAATTTCTTTCTTTTATCAAGAAGAGGTACTGATGTGGGGCTTTGCCAAAGTGAAGTGGCATAAAGTAAACTTTCAGACAGAAGGGGAAACGTGTATTATAAGTGCTTAGCAAAATACCTGGTCATGGCAAGGGTTCAATAAAGCTTAGCCTGATTGTGCTTCATATGAAGTTTGGCTCAGAGAAGAGGAGACTTCATACTTACTTTGAATATCAAGCACATTTTGCCAGACATGGTCAAGAGCCAGTCTTAATGAGTGGTTAAATCCCATGAAGTAGAATAGAGGTATCAAGAAGGCTTTCCTATCCTCTGAAACATCTCTTTTTCCTTGATACTGAGAGCTCTAGATGTCAAAAAGGGTCATTAATCCCTTTGTTTTAAGACCTTTAGAGAGAAGTTTCTTATTTAGCCATAGCGGCTGTGTGAATGAGTTCATTCGTTCTATTGCGAGGGAGGATTTTATGACAGCGGCCCGTAGAGACAGTGGAGGCCACTGGGTGCTGGGCGGGGGGTGAGGGGTGTGGGGGAGCAAGAGGAACACAGCCGTGCCCAAAGGAGACTGTGGGACTGAGCATCCAGCCATCTTCCTCCAAGGCAAGCGCCCAAGCTGTCCTCGGTAGCCACCCCCAAGAAGGTCCAATCTTAGCAGGCATGTACTTTCTCTGAATGTAAAGAAGGAGATTTGGCTGAAATGGCCAGACACAGCCTTGTTAAACAGCAAGCACTGCAAGTAACCCCGTCCTCCTCGTCAGTACAGGCGCCCCCCATCCATCCACTCCCCTACCCCCACCCCAATCCTGCCCTCAGCTACAGATGATCCAAGGGGACCAAGGACCGGGACAGTGGTGGCTAAAAGACAGTGGAAGCAGCCTGAGCGTGGGGCAGGGGTTGAGGAACAACCACAGTGACTGGAGAATCAGAACTCTGCTCCTGTCAGGGGTGCAAAAGGCAGGGGATCCCTGATTCTTGCCCGCAAAGGAGAGAACTAGATTCAGAGAAGGGAGAAGCCACCTGGGCTGAGTCCGGTGTCAACAGTTTAAAGTTCTGTCAGAACAAGGACAGACATGCCCCTGGGTAAGGACCTGAGTCATAGTTCAAAGAAATTAGGCAGAGATTCCTGGAAGCCACAGTCCAACCAACTTCAGATGTCCTCTTTAAACTTCAAGGCTTCAACCCCACCTTCCTTCCTTCCCTTTGTTTTACCCTTCTTTCCATCTCCTTCTTTTCCTCTTTGTTTCTAGTCTTTAACTCAGAGCCCTTGATTTTCCTTCTTTTAAGCATGTATACCCTCCCCAAAGTCTCATTCTGTTGTTATGAGTGGTTTCTTCCTCAAAATCTCGTTCCGTGACTGCATGGACATTCCTGGCTTCTCTTTATTCGCTAGCTGACACCTGACATCAGTAGAACGCCAGAGATTTGCCCCTACTTTGCTGGGATGGCCCTTAAGCCACCGTCCCGCGGGTCAGAGCACAGAGCTCCCAGGAAGGTGGACCGTCATTTCCTGAGCCTGGTGACTTATGGAAATACACCGCTTACAAGAATGGAGAGAGAATTACAAAGGGAATTAAGGCTCTTGTACATTCGTGGCATTTGAGGCTGAGTACCTATACCACCTGACATTCTCGTGAATTTGTTCCCCACACTCTGGGCTAAATTGCACTCTAACATATTATCATTTTCTACTTCATTTTCACTCATCTTTTCACCCTTTATCTCATTGGTGTATTTCAGTAATTTTTCTGCACAACCCTTCTGCAGCTAGTATTAGCCCCAATACAAATGAGCATTTCTGTGTCCCTATCTTGGCATGACATGCATAAGATAATTTCTCTGATGCAAAAGGAGGTATGCAGGATACACAGGACTGAAAGAGAATTCTTTATCATAAACACCATTAAATAGCATACGATGAATGATAATAGTCTCATATTATGAATAATAGAAGACTAAGCTTCTAGTTAGGATAATCTAGCTCCCTCAAAATCACATTCCCCTATCAACAACTTGATCCCACCATTTAGAAACATTTTTCTATACTACAGAATTTATAAGCTGTCTTCTATTAGACAGAGTTCTCCAGAGACACAGAATAGATAGACAGATAGACAGATAGATCAACAAACAAGGAATTGGCTCCCATGATTCTGGAGGTTGAGAAGTCCCACCATCTGCTGTCTATAAACTGGAGACTCAGGAAAACTGGTGTGTAGTTCTATTTCAAACCTGAAGGCCTGAGAACCCGGGAAGCTGATGATGTAAGTCTCGGTCCAAGTGCAGGAGAGGGTCAATGCCCCAGATCAAACAGTCAGGCTAAGGGTGAATTTTTCTTTCCTCTGCAGTTTCTTCCAGTTAAGTGCTCAACAGATTGGATCAAGCCCACCGACACTGAGGAGGGCAATCTGATTTGCTCAGCCTGCTAATGCAAATATTAATCTCATCCAGAAACATCCAGAAATAGCGCTTAACCAACTATTTCGGCATCCTGTGTCCTCATCAAGTGGTACCTAAAATTAACCATCACGTGGCTCTATGATGAAAGTAACGATATTAATTGAGTTGTAAGCAGTGGTGATAGTCTGACAGCTCAAAATAGCAGCACACTTGCAAGATGCAAAGATTCTCGACAAATATTTATTGAGCAACTACAATGTATGAGGCATCCTCTGGACCAGGAAAGGCCAACGGTGACTGATTCTGCTTTGGAGGATCAGGAAAGGTTTTTACAAAGCCAGTGAAACTTCAGTTGCGTTTTCCAAGAATGAGTATTCACAAGATTATCAAGGGAAAAAGGTTACTTCAGGCAGGGGGAAGAGGACCATTCTGGGAAGAGTGAGTGGTTCCATACGGCTTGAATAAAAGGTCGCTGGAAAGGAGGAAATGTACAGGGGTAGTAGAGGCTAGCTCACAGTGGCCTTGTAGACTGTGGTACACACCGTAGGTTGCTATTGCATGAGCCATTTCTCCTTCCTACGAACAGAACTTTGATTTCGTTCAGGTGGTAAAGTGTCCAGGGTCAGGACATAGAACACGACTGGCCGGAGCCAATCTAGACAATCTCCTTTACCTTTGATGAAGATGCTTGGTCTAGGACTGGGTACGGCGCTCGGTCTGGCTAGAATCATAGGAGTCTGGTGGAGGGACGACATTGAGGGAAGAGTTTCAACTTTGATCAAAGAAAAAAAAAAAGAACCGGGTACCAGGAGTTCCCTCTCTCCTCCCTCCCTTCCTTTGCAATTTAGATGTTGTCATATGAGGGTGTGATATCTAGAGTTGTGACAGCCATCTAGTGACCCTGAGGATGAAAGCCACCCAGTGAGGATCGAAGAGAAAGGACAGAAAGTTTTGGGGTCTCCAACATCACAGAGTCACCAAACCAATTGTAAGACTGCCTATTTTAGGGATATCCTATGGCTAAAGCCACTGTTAATTTGGCTTCCAGTCCAATTTGTCATGATGTTGTTGATGCCAAAAATGACATTTATATGTATGGTTAAGGAGTTTAGACCTTGATCATGAAAAGGAATGGGAGCAGTGGGAAGGCATATACAGGGCAATGAGTTGCCAAATTTGTGCTTGAAAACCGTGACACCGGCTCCTGTGTGCAGAATGCACTGTTAATAGAAGAAAGCAAGGCAGACAGATCAGTTGTGAATCTCCTGCAACTGCCCAGGAGAGTAGGTGGAACCTAAGCCAAAGAAGAAGGACCGAAAACTGGGGAGAAGGGGAGACGTCTGAGAGCTATTTTTAAGTGAGAATAACTTAATGACTAAGTGGATGTAGGAGGTGGGGAAGACAGGAGAATCAAGGATAGCTCAGGGTTTCTGGCTCGTTTGACTTGAGAGACAGGACATCTGACTATAATTCTGGCTTTGCCACAAGCTAGTCGAAGGATCCTAGGCTAGTTCCCTCTTATTTCAAGAGGTCAGATGAAAAATATGATAGCAGATTGATGTCATCTCTCCTGACAGTTCCAACTCCCAGGAGCACTTTTTGCTGAGAGGCTAAAAGGGGCCAGGAAGACCACCCTGGGGAAAGAAGATCCCCTCTCCCTCCACCGGATCCTCAGATTTGTTTGTGTTACAGTGGATGGCGGGAGACTTTGAGTTTTCTCCACCTTTTTGGCTTAGATTGGCGGCAATCGGAGGAGTATGGTGGAGAGCATCATGATGCAGGGGAGATGTCCAAGCATGCAAAGGAAAACCAGCAAAACATCAATTCTCACATGCTCTCAAGACGTATCCTTTATTAAACTTCCCATATAAAGCCTTGTCCACTCTCCCTAGGATGTCCACACCCACTAGGATTCACGACTGGGCACAGAGGTCTTTCACCTCTGCAGATCTGCCAGCTGCAGAGAGCAACCATTTGGAATCAGAAAAAAACAGTTGCTCTTTTTTCAGGAGGGCCAGAGACAAGGGAACAGGTAACAAAGATGCCTTTACCTCCCAGGGGATGGGGGGAGGGGATGATGCAAACCCAGGATAAAGCCCGGGGACTGTCGCTGGGATACGTGGCTGCTGGGTTGCAGAGGTCACAGAATCAAGGAAAGGGTTTCACAAGTGTGTAATTAGTTTTGTTTTATTTCTCCTTATAGAGGGGTTGCCTCAGGCTCACCAGGACTTAGTACAGTTTCAACACTTAATCTTTCTCGCTCCTATACACTCCTATACACTTTATCTCATCGGATAGGATGAAAGGGTTGAGAAACACAAGGTGAAGACCCTTCCCTCTATTCAGGGTGATTCCGTAAAGGCCTTGGCTGCTCTGGACCCCCACCCCCACCGCAGGATCAGTAGGAGGCCTCTGTCGCAACTGCATCGTAATTCAACGTCTCTCCCTGCCAATCCTGTTTCACAACCCCTCTTAGAGGGATTGTTCCCGGTAGCACGGCCCAATAAAATTCCTCCACCTGCCAAAGAAAAATCAGAACTGGACACTAGGTAAAGCAGTAAAAACATTTCATTCAGGAACTATTGCCATAGAAGGAAAGAGGTTTCAGTATAGAGCTGGGCTCGATTCCAAATTCAACAAGGACAAGCAGTGGGGATTTATAGCCAAGGAGCCGGGCTGGGGGTCAGTGGATGGAAAATCACCAAGAGGAAACATCAGGGGCAAGGGAGGATTCTGACGAAAACATCTTGGCAAGATTCTTGCTGGTGGCAGCCCACGGGGGTCAGTACTCCTGGGGTATGCTAGGGAATGAAGGATTTCCCTTGGTGTAGAGGGCGATCAGCTATCCAGGATGGGGAATCCTCTGTAAACTGGCTTAGGATTTTTGCTAAAACTGGGGGATGCAGTCTTGACAAGGACAGACACTGAAGGCCAAGGATAAAGCCTAGTCCAGAAGAAGTCTTAGGAGACTGACTAGAGCTTGGTCAAGGAGACAGTCTACACATGCACATTTCTGACTGTTTCCTGGGGAACCTGACCTGTGACACCAACAGAGAATCATCAATCAACTCTATTTTTTTGGGCAAAGACACACACACACACACACACACACACTCTCTCTTTTATTTATTCTCATCACTATCATTTTATTCTTTTTTAAAAGATAATTTAATTCCAACAAAGAAAGAAGCACAACCTCAGAATTAAAAACATTTTGAATTAAGTAAGTTCAGTTTAATTAAGAAACAAAACCCCTAGTCAGACAAAGATTTCTTAGGACACAAAAAGCATGAACCATAAAAGAAAAAAAATCAGAGGATTAGACTTCACAAAAATTTAAAACTCCTCTCTTCATATGCCACTAAAAGACACGAACAGATTAGGAGAAAATATTTGCCAAAAACATATCTGTAAAGGACTTATTTCCAGAAACTCTCCCAAAGCAATAGAGCACAAACAACTCAATTTTTAATATGGGCAAAAGCTCCCTTAATAAAAAAAAAAAGAGAGAGAGAGAGAGAGAGAGAGATGGCAAATAAGCCCATGAAAAGATACTTGGCATCATTATCAGGAAAATGTAAAGTAAAACCACAGTGAAATATCACTATACACCCATTAGAATGGCAGGAGCAAACAAACAAACAAACGAAGAAACAAACCCTAATAATACTAGGTACAGACGAGAACGTTGAGTAACTTGAACTCTCATCCCTTGTTGTTCAGAATGCAAAATGGTGCAGCCTTTTTGGAAAACAGTGTGGCAGTTTTTCATCAAGTTAAATATGCATTTACCATATGACCCAGCAATCCTATTCCTAGATACCTACCCAAGAAAAATAAAACATGTTCCCACAAAGACCTGTATACAGATGTTTATAGCAGCTTATTCATAATTATCAAAAATGGAAAACAATCTTTGTATCTATCAACTGAGAAATGGGTAAACAAATTATAGTACCACCATTTAATGGCATACTACTCAGCTATTAAAAGGATGATCTGATGAAACACACAATAACACGAATGAATTTCAAAATAATTGTACTCAAAAGAATTAAACACACAATAACATGAATGAATACTCAAAAATAATTACCCCTCAAAATACAGTATAAATCTCAAAATAATCTACAAAATAATTCACTAAGTGAAAGAAGACAGACACAAAAAGCTACATATGTATGATTCCATTTATATAATATTCTGGAAAAGAAAATCACAGAGATAGAAGTTAGATCAGTGTTTGCCAAGTCCTAGGGGGAAGTTCTGGGGTTGATAAATAAATACTGTGTTTTGACTATCATGGTAGCTTCACAACTGTTTATATTACTCAATATTCGTAGAACAGTGTATGTGAAAAGGGTGAATTTTGCTGTATTAAGTTTTACCTCAAGAGGCTCATAGGTGGCTCAGTTTGTTAAGTGGTGACTCTTGACTTTGGCTCAGGTCATGATCCCAGAGTCCTGGGATTGAGCCCCAAGTTAGGCGCCATGCTCAGAGGAGAGTCTGCTTCTCCCTCTGCCTCTGCTCCTTCCCCTGCTGCATTCTGTGTTCTCTCTCACTCTATCTAAAATGAATAAATCTTTAAAATCGTACCTCCATAAACCTAACAACACAAAACCTCACTGAATTATTCTTACTATCACTACTGTTTTTGTTTGCTTTGCCACCAACTAGTGAAAACTCGGGCACCCATCAACACTGACCCGTGGATATGAAGGGAAGCAGGGACAGCAGGCAATGGCTATGGAATCAAAAGAGTTTTTCTAGACATTTGGAGCATGTATATAGGTTGAGGGAAAGAGTTAGCTTTGAGAGGAGAGAACAAAGTTACTGGAGAGGGGAGCGAGCTGATGGATGGAGTAAGAAGACTAATCAGAATTCTTAATGGCAAAAAAAAAAAACAGCAACCCAATTCAAACAACCTTAAGCAAAAGGAAAAGATTTGGCTCACATAACTGAAAAAAATCCAAAAATTTTTAAAACAATATTGCCAGTACTTATCTTAGTTCAGGCTGCTATAACAAAATACCATAATCTGGGTGGTTTAAACAACAGACACTTAGTTCTCACTGTCTGGAGGCTGAGAAGTCTGAAATCAGGATACCAGCCTGTTCACGTTCTGGTGAGAACTCTCTTCCTGGCTTGTAGTTGGTCCCCTTCTTGCTATAACCTTACACCGCAAGGACAGAGAGCAGACTCTCTGGTCTCTTCTTACAAGACATTAATCCCATCACGAAGACCTTGCCTTCAAGAGCTCATCTCAACTTAATTACCTTCCTAATGTCCCACCTCCAATTACTATCTTCACATAGGGGTTAGGCTTTCAACGTACGAATTTGGGGGTGGGGGTTGTGACACATTCAGTCTGTAACAGTACCCAAGTTCTGTATTTCTTGGCCACTTTTGCCTGTCCTCAGCCTTGTTCTTCAGCAGGGCTCACTCTATGTAACATGGCCAGGCTTAAGCTGGTCTTACAACAGGCAATCCCAGAAAAAGAATGCAACTAACTGTCCTTCAGGGCCCCTATCCATCCTTGAAACAGACTCCAAATTGCCTTATTGAGGTCACGAGCCCACATTGTGCTAGGGGAAGCCAGAGTCCCCTTACTGACAGTCTAAGGCACATGGAAAGGGAAGGGAAGTTAGAGAAGGAAGGAATGCAGGGCAGACAGAAAAACACCACGGAAGATGGTTATCATAGACTCACATACTTGGGAGTGGATAGAATTCATAAGACAAATGAAGCAGTCATTCTGCTAGGGGATTCCTTCCTTTGGGACAGATGGAAATGAAGGTGTGGATGAATGTAGAAAAGGTGTGTGGTTTTTACTGGGGAGAGGGAAATGTGGTCAGGAAAATAATGACGTATCTGTCAGTCCCTCTTTTGAGCCCACCTGAAAAAAAGGCTAAGCAGAGGCAAACAATGGCGGGAAATACAAAGCTGGGCTACTGTTATGGTTTGACTATTTGAATGCCTCCCACGCACCAAGCCCTGAACTCCAATGTGGTAGTACTTAGAGGTGGGGCCTTTGAGAGGTGATTAAGTGTAGATGAGCTCCTGAGGGTAGGTCCTTATGATGGTGTTAGTGACCACACAGGAAGAGAGGAAAGAACTTACTCATTCTTTCTCTTTCTCTTTCTTACTGTATGAACTAAGAAGTGAGGCCCTTTGCTGAGAGGGGATGAGTAAGGGAGTAGAAGTAGGGGACTTGAGAAGAGTGGTAAAAGCTTTGGAAGGACTGCTAGGGGCATCGGTGGCCATATAAGGACTAACACGGGATTGCCAGATGGCACTGAAGTTGGAAAGAAACATTCCTACCCATCCCACAAGGCTGGGTTAAAATATGTTCTCCATGAAATCGTGCCCCTTGGAAGGTATCTCACACTCCTCCAAGCTTCATGGCATCCAGGGCCATTCCTGGAGTCCTTATCTTGTTTACACAGTGCTAAGTCTTCTGCCCGCCACCTCCATCAGGCTCCTGAGTCTGGAGATGGACGGTCTGGATGCTGATTTCAGATACCGCTGACCTGAGGCTCTTGAGTTTGGGTAAGTGAGTAGTAAAAGTTTGGGTGGGGTGAGTTTATTTAAAAACGTATCTGAATCTATTCAGTTTCTGAATGTGGGTAGCAAAAGTTCCAAAAAAAAGAGTTTGAATAGTGAAGCTTATCCAGTTTGCGCATGCGTATGTGCGTGCACGCGTGAGTGCGCGCGCGTGTGCATGTGTGCGCGCTTGCGTACGTGTGCGTGCATACTCTTAACTCGCCTGCGGTACTGCACTCTCCTTGAAGGCAGAACTCCTGTGTGAGTAATCTTCATGTTTCTTCAGGTCCTCAGGTGACGGGTGCTCAATATTAGTTGTTAATAAATAAAAACTCCCAGCTTTCCTCGCGTTCCTTTGTTCCTAGGAAAGTTTACTGCTCCATTAAGACAATTTAAGGTGAATCCAGACGAACAACTTTAAAGAACTGCTCTTGGGATTGGGACCGGTTCCAACTGCAATTAGAAGCACGTGCCTTTCTTTTTCTTTAACCCCGCCCTCATCAGACAAAACCTGAATCAATTTCAGGAGATGGATTTTTCCTGCTTGTGTGAAATGTTCTGGCTTCTAGTCAAATGGACCTTGCAGGAGTATGTAAAAATGGCTTTGTTCTCCGCACAAATGAATTCATTTAAGTGGCACACAGTTTCGATTTCTTATTACCTTTCGGAAGGGTAAAGCATTAGGGAATTTTAAGGTATCATTATTGTCTGAAACTGCTGAATAAGGAGTACCTGCCTGGTAAACAACTCGCTGAACCGCCTTAATGCTTCGGAGATAAGGGAGCACATTGTTTATTGTGCCTGAAACCTGTTTCCAATACAAGGATCTTACAAGCCTTAGTTAAGGAAGAACAATAATAACACATAACCTTGAACATGGAGTGCAGCCCTGCTGCTTGTTCTTCATTTGTAACTGTATCCTTAGATAAGGCTGAATCTCGGAGCCTCCCAACAAAGAGATGGAAAGATTCCGATAATAACTGAAACGTCTTTGTTTCTGCATGTTCGTCTAGCATCAACACAGAGTTGGCGTTTAATAAATATTCATCGAAGGAGGGGATGAGTGAAGAAACACAGACTCCATTGCTAGAGATCAAAGCTTTAGAAAGGCATTTCCCCAGGAGAAGACAAAAGAAACAAAGCACCTAGCCTGTGTTTTGTAAACACCCTAGAATCATGTGTAGGGACCTGGGAATGCGAGGAGAGAGAAGTACACGTTTCTGACGGTGGGCTCAGGATAGAGGTTAACCAACCCCAGAGTGGATGCATGTTTTAATTCATAACAGCCACAAATGCTATTTGTCTGATCAGGAGCGAACAGGGAGGCACAATGTTGGATTTTATTTCCATCTGCACTTCTAACTAACACGGTGCCTTTGACATGTCATACAGTTCTCCTAAGCCTCAGTTTCCCTATTTGTAAAATGGATATAGCTCGTGAGGGTCTATGGGAATCAAATACTACAAATAAACCTGTGTAAGATTGAGTCTGGCATATTTATTCACTCAACAAATATTTGTGTGCCAGGCACTAGGAACACACAGGCAAAAAAGACAAGATCTCGTCCCTTGAAGAGCTTTTAGTCTTGTGGGCAAGATACACAAATAAACAAGTGTTGAGATCATGACGGATGGTGCACTGTGGGAGCAAGAAGAAGAATGTCTAAATCAGATCAGGGAATGTAGGAACACCTCCTGGGGCGGCAGTGCTAAAGCTGAGTTTTGAAGAAGTAGGAGGTACACAGACAAAAATGAGAAGGTCATTCCACACTGAGTGGGTAGCGTTTGCAAGAGCCGAGCGGCATGAAACTCCCGAAAGTTTAGAGAACTACAGATAGTTCAGTACAACTAGGGCAAAGGGGGTGGGATGGGGGGAGGCAGCAGATGGGGTGAGAGAGGCGGGCCGAGTCCGGATCACAAAGAGCCGTGGGTGTCATGCTTAAGGAGAGTGAACTTTGCCACCGATAATACGGTCAACCGCAGCAAAATTTTATGGAGAAGTGAATCAAAAACTAGGTTTGTTTTTAGAAAGAGCACTCTGGGTATAATGTGAGGGAAGAATCTTAGAGACACAGCCTGAAGGCAGCGGGTTCCATCTGAGATCCCTATAGTAATCCAGACCAGAGAAAAATGAGCGTCTGAGCTAAAGTAATGGAATGAGGAGGGGGAGGAGCGGGATCTTAGAGCCATTTAGGGGGTAGAGCTTCTAGGGTGGGAGTAGAGGGTAGGCAGTAAAGGAAATGAAACACTCTAAGATGATTCCCATCCAACTAGGTAGATGACATTGCCTTTCATTGGGATGGAGAACACAGGAGAAGATGCAGGTTGTAAATGGAGCTGAGTGGGTAAACATGATACCTTGCATGTAGGATATGTCCAGTCTTATATTGTTTGTGATTCATCTCAGTAGAGACATTCAGGAGACACTTGAGTATATGGATCCGGATTATAAGTATGGATTGGAAAGAATGACCCAGACTACTAGTTGTTCTCCGATATTTATTGCGTCTTATTCTTTGGTCCTAGAATTCCCTCCCCCCCTCCCTTTTGGCTGAGTAGATGGACACCTAGAATAAAAGCTACATTTCACAGCTTCTTTCGCAACTTGGTATGGTCATAAGACTAAGATCTTGACGATGAAATGTAAGTGAAATGTCATGTGAGAAGTTCTGAAAACCTTAGAGTCCACCCATATATACCCCGTGCCCTTTCTTTTGCACCTGTCCCTTCCTCATTTTTCCTGCCCAGAAGATGAATGTTGCCACCCTGGACAATAAGGTTGAGACCCCTTAATAGAGAACAAAAGAGGAGGATTCTGGGTGGACCCATCCATCACCTTGCACTACTCCATAAGAGATCCTTCATGCTGTATGTGTGAATAACACTTTTCTGGAGTTGCACAGTGCACAGCCTGTGCAAATGGAGCCCTGGAGCCTGGGTCCCCGACATCATGGAGCTTCATAACAGCTCTGGACTATTTACTCATACTTTTATGCGAGAAGGAAAAAAAACAGAACTTCTCATCCGTTTGAGTATTGAAACTAGCAGTATTTTCGTTTTCCCTCAGTTGCTGCAAAATCTAATCCTAAATCCCCCAAGGGGTCACCAATCCATGGGAGAGAGTTGAAGCCACAGATACAGACCCAGTCACCAGGGGGGATTGTGTATAGAGTGAGGAGCAGGGGACAACCATAAAGCCTGGAAGGCAGGAGCTTGAGGCATCCCTCACACCCTTTTTTTCACTGTTTATTCTCTTCCCTACCCCTGCCTCCAGGACAAGCACGTGCCTTCTCTACTCACCCAGCACCCTTCTGTCACAGGTGTCCTGCTCCAGCCACGTGGTGCCAGGAAAGCAGTGGCCGCGATTGTAACAGGTTTATTGAGATATAATTTACATACCACACAAGTCAGCCATTTAAAGTGTATAGTTGGATGGTTTTGTACTATTTTCACAGGGTTAGTCAGCCATTGCCACCATTTAATTTTAGGATGTTTTTCTGCCACAGAAAGAAATGGACGAGGTATCCATTAGCAGCTGCTCCCCATTCCATGGCTGTGATTGCTAACTGTGTCCGCGGTGGTCCCCTTTAAACCTGACACAAGCCACGTGGTGAAAGCAATGCCTCAGGCAGAGACAGGCAGAGAACAATAGGGCCAGGGACACGGAGGGGCAGAGAGGTTGTTAACCTTGCAGGGTGACACAGACAGTGGCGGAACCAGGTCTTCTGCTTTCCAGCCAAGGCCTTTTCACTTTTCTGAAAAATGCGGTAAGCATTCCGTAAGGACTCTTTGAATCGAGTGATAACGTATCGTGAAAGAATAACGACCTTTCTTTTCTCTAGAAATCATTTCAACTTACAAAAAAATGTTGTAAGACTACCACAAAGAATTCCCACGTGCCCTTCACCCAGATTCCTCCATTGCTAACATTTCCCACATGTGTCTTTCATTCTCTCTGCCTGTTTATAGGCTCTATTTTTTCTGAACAATTTCAGAAGAAGTCGCAGACCTTATGCCCCAACATCCCTTAATACCTTGTTATGCATTTCCTAAAAACAAGGACGCGCTCGGACATAACCACAGTGCAAATACTGATACATTGCTACCATCGAATCCACAAAAAACTATCAAATTTTAGCATCTGTCCCAAGGATACCATTTATGGGCCTCAAATCCAATGGAGGATTATGTGTTGCATTTCTTTGTCAGATCTCTCTGGTCTCCTTTAATTTGGACTAATTCCTCAGCCTTTCCTTGTCCTGGATGTCGTTGACATTTGCAAAGAGTACAGCCGGTTATTTTGTAGCCTGTGGCCAATTTGATTTTGTCTGATATTTTCTCCTGATTAACGTGAGGTCATGCTCTCTTGGCAGAGCTACCGCACAGTAGTGCTTTGTTCTCTTCCATGTACATGTTAGGGGTACGTGGTGTCTGCTTACCCCATGACTGGCGCAGTTAAATTTGGTCACTTGGTTAAGCTGGTTTTTGCCAAATTTCTCCATGGTAAAGTTAATTAGTAAGTATTTTGCACTTAAACAGACTCTTTTTTTTTTTTTTAAGGTTTTATTTATTTATTATGGCAGAAAGACAGAGAGGCAGCGAGAGAGGGAACACAAACTGGGGGAGCTGGAGAAGCAGGCTTCCCAATGACCAGGGAGCCCGATGCGGGACTCGATCCCAGGATTCTGGGATCATGACCTGAGCCATGCTAAGGCAGATGCTTAACGACTGAGCCACCCAGGCACCCCCCATTAACAGACTCTTAAATACAGAGAACAAACCGGTGGTTGCTGGGGGGTCCTGAGAGAGGTGAGGGGGATTAAGAATACACTTACCAAGATGAACAGTGAGTAATGCACAGAATTGTTAAATCACTATATTGTACATATATAATAGTACACTATATTGTACTAATATAATAGTGCATTAATTATGCTTCAATTTTAAAACATTTTCTCAAAAAAATAAGCATTTTATACTTACTAGCAAGGGATTAATAAATATTTCATTGGAAGATCCTATGAGATGATGTAAATATTCTCTTTCTCATCAAATTTTCATTCACTAGTTTTATTTTTTTAGTTTTTTTCATCCACTTCTTTTAGTATCCACTGGTGCCTACATCAATTTTTATTATGATGGTTGCCAAACGATTTTCTAATTCCATCATTCTTTCTATATTTATTAATTGGCGTTGCACTGTGAGGCACAGTTTTCTTTCTCTTATTTATATACATAATTTTAGACTCACAGACTCCTATATTGTTTATAATGGATGGATATGTTTGTCTTGATATTTATTTTTATTCTTAATTTTGATTTATTTTGATTCATAGTTGTCCTCGATTTGGTTAATGCGAGACCTTTCCAACCAGGTCCTGGTTGATAGGTCCTCACCGTTCCTGAGCGTTACCTCACTTTCCAGCACAAGATGGTGTAGTTCATCTCCTACATTCACCGTCTTAGCCCCCATATTGGTTCCTGCGGCTGCTGTTATACACATATTTGTTACATGAAATATCTATCACAAATTAGGGCTTAAGGACCCTTGGGTGGCTCAGTCAGTTAGACCACTGCCTTCGGCTTAGGTCATGATACCAGCGTCCTAGGATTGAGCCCCTCACGGGGCTCCTTGCTGAATGGGGAGCCTCCTTCTCGCCTACCTGTCATTCCCCCTTTCTCCCTCTTGCTTGCTTTCTCCCTCTCTCTTCTTCTCTCTCCCTCCCCTTCTCTCTCTGTCAAGTAAATAAATAAAAATCCTTAAAAAAAATTAGGACTTAAAACCATAGAAATTTGTTCTCTCACAAGTTTGGAAGCAGGAAGTCTGAAATCAGTATCACTGGGCTAAGATCTAAGCATCAGCAGGCCCATGCTCCCTCAGAGGCTCTCGGAAAGAACCCATCCCTTGTCTCCTCCATAACTTTCAGTGGCTGCCAGCATCCGTTGACTTGTGGCCAATCACTCCAGTCTCTACCTCTTTGATGACATCATCTCCTCCTCTTCTGCCTGTAAGTTCTTTCTGCCTCTCTCTCACAAGGACACTTGTATTGGCATTTTGGGCCCATCCAGGATAATCTCTTCATTTTGAGGAGAAACACAACTGCACCGGCAAAGATCCTTTTTCCAAATAAGATAACATTTACAGGCTCCAGGAATTAGGATATGAATGGGTAGTACTTGGTGGACAATTTTTTTAGGCTACCGTGCCCTGGAATCTGTCATTTCTTGAAGATGTGCTGGTTCCTTTTAACAGATCTGGTATTTTCTAATGATATTTAGAAGCCAAGACGTGGGTGCTGGGTATGTTCATGACTACTGAATTTTTTTTTTAAGATTTTATTTATTTATTTGACAGAGAGGGAGAGAGAGAGCAAGCACAAGCAGGGAGAGCGGCAAAGGGAGAGGGAGAAACAGACTCCCCACTGAGCAGGGAGCCCGGTGCGGGGCTGGATCCCAGAGCCCTAGGATCATGATATGAGAAGAAGGCGGATGCTTAACCAACTGAGCTACCCAGGTGCCCAACTACTTGGATGTTTTACTTCCAGACACTGTGCAGAGAGAGCTGGGAAATCACACAGAAAAAAAAAAAAAAAATAGTCTCGAATAGAATGATAAATGGGGATGTATGCCTGTATATGTGTATGCCTATGAAGGTATTTCTCTGCATATACACACACATAAATACACATAAATCTAATTATTTATTTACATGAAAAACCAGGAGTTCACACAGATACCTGCAGTTTCAATCCAGCACTGCAGAGTTTACTCTAGCCTTCTTCCTTTCTGTATTTGTGACCAGACCCTGAGCTGTCCAATGGTGAAGAGACCAGGCTCCCGTTATCTTCAATGTGCTGACTTATTGGCTCAGTTCCCCTGTAACCAGTCTCCTGACCATGCCAGCGACATCGCCACAGCCCTGTTGCTGCCGACCACACGGACTCCGGAGGATGAATCCCGTCAGCCCTGGAGAAGGGGACAGGTAGCTAGGACCCTCTAATGAGAAGAGGCAAGAGAAGTGGAATTGTCTGTGTGAAAGATAAATCTCCCACTGGGGTCAAAGCACCTTTATTTGTGACCTTGCATTTGTTACCCTCAGAGAGATGTCCTCAAGTTCCAGGAACGAGAGAATGATTTTTACAATCTAACACCCTCAAGAGCTCCATCCCACAAGCTTCCAGCTGACAGTGAGGAGTTCAGAAGTTCCCCGACACAGCATACATATTCACATTTCGTTCTGCATTTTCTCATCCTTTAAAAGAAAATGCGAATTGCCAGACATGCTGAATCTTAAATTGCTTACAGATATAAAATTTTTTTTTCCAGTTGGATGAACACCTTTGTGTTTCAAAAACCCTAGAAGACCCTGGGGAAAACCATTTTAAAATCCACTCAGAGACACTAACAGATGATTTTGCCCCTCACTAACTCCCTTTCTGATGTTGTTAATGGGAGGAAGGGTGGTGTTCATCAGGGCCATTTCACTTCCACACAAACATCGGATTTATAGTTCTATTGTGTGATATCATTGTCTAACACCTAGAGAGGCTTTCCTATCAGGAAATAGAAATTGGGTGGTGGTGGGTGGCAATCAGATTGCATTTGGATGATTCTTCCAAATTTCTTCAGGCACAATTTTACTCTTTGCTCTCTGGATTTAGAAAAAAGAAAGGAAGAAAGAAAGAAAGAAAGTGCATGCGTACGTGTGCATGTGTGTGCAAGCATGTGTGACTATTTCAGTTGTCTCAATCCCTGGGCTGCTTATGCATTAATAACATTCCAAAAATGCAACAGATTTTGTTTTTTCTGCTATCCCGTATGCCAGGCATCTGGGGTGAGACAAGGAAAATGGAAACCTGAAAGCCTCCTGAAACTGTGGAGTGACAGTCCTGTTTGGGTCTAATTTTCCTTTTCAGTTACAAAGCTTCAGAAATTAAAGGGAGAACAGTTTAAAAGCCGGGGTGGGGGTGGGGGACGGGCCCTGGTTACTACATACCACAGTTCAAAAAAAAGGAAGACGTATGTCAGGACATACAGGAAATGACAATGCAGATTTGCAATAATTAAGGCTTTTTTACAGGGTCTAGATATGTGGTGTGACTATAAAGCAAAGAGAATTTCTTTAACACCGTGTAACTTAGACGTTCAAAAGAGTTGTATCCGCTTCAAAACGGCCACCCAGGGACACTGCGCACAATTCAAAGGAGAATATATGGTCTTGCCAAACATTTTGAAAACATCTCTGGGAGTTGACTTCCGAGTCACTTAATGAGCAACATAAAATTTTAGGCTCCTGACTATAATAGCAAAAATGTTTTTCCCACCAAAACTAGAATTTCCAGCCATTTATTACTCTTTTATTCTTCTAATTTGACTTTAAAGACTAGGAATTTTCCAGAAAATCACCGTGAAGGATCTTTTAATGCAATTCAAAAGAACATGTCATTAGTGATAATTATGATATTAATAACTACTTACTGGGCTACATACATTTTTTGCACTCTTTTTCTCATCCTACCAGTGAGGAGACTGAGGCTCAGAGAGAGGTTAAGCAACTAGATCAAGGTCATGGTTCAAAAGTGGCAGAACTTGATTTGCTGCCAAGTCACCTGCCTCCAAAGCTCCTGCTTTCTGCCCTGTGCTACACCCAAATGAGCACCCCACAGTTCTTCGGAACAATGGCATTAGCTCTAGAAACACGTTGACCTCCAAAGTGGCTATTTCAAAAGCACAATGCTCATTGGGGTGTATACATTCCCATTTACTTGTTTAAAGCCCGTCTCATTATTTTATCAGTGACATCTCCTATTTTGTGTCACAGAGAAAGTGTACAACAGAACATGGTAATGGGACGTTCCCCTCAAATGAAGACGGCAAATGTTATATTACCATTTAGAACAATGAGTCTTCGGCACGGTAGGGAGGAGGAGGGAGTTCAGACTCCCACGTGCTGCCCACCCGAATCTGGAGGGGGCTTGGTTTGGAAACAAAGCAGTGCTTTGTTCTAGTGCTTTTGTTCCCCTTGAGATTTATGTCGAATTTCAGAAAATGAAAGGAGGGCATGTGATGTTTTAAAGTTTATCAAAAGGGGTTTTAAAATGCAAGGGTTTGGGGGCACCTGGGTGGCTCAGTCGTTAAGCATCTGCCTTTGGCTCAGGTCATGATCCCAGGGTCCTGGGATGGAGCCCTGCATAGAGCTCAGTGCTAGGCGAGAAGCCTGCTTCTCCCTCTCCCTCTGCCTGCTGTTGCTCCCTCTGCTTGTGCTCTCTCTTTCTATTTCCATCAAATAAATAAATAAAATTTAAAAATAAAATAAAAATAAAATGCAAGGGAGAGCCTGGGTGGCTCCGTGGGTTAAAGCCTCTGCCTTTGGCTCAGGTCATGATCCCAGGGTCCTGGGATCAAGCCTCACATCGGGCTCTCTGCTGGGCAGGGTGCTTCCTCCTCTCTCTCTGCCGCCTCTCTGCCTACTTGTGATCTCTGTCAAATAAATAAACAAAATCTTAAAAAAATTGCAAGGATTTTTAAATAAGTATGGAAAATATCATAAAATGAGAACATAATTGGCTTCCGTGTTACAGATATCTGCACCTCGGTACCAGAAAACCCTGCCTGGTAAAAAAGCCAGAGGTAAGGAGGTCAAAGAAAGCACATCTTTGATGCGATGCCCATTCTTTAATAATTCATTGCCAACCCTCCTTATTATGCCTCTAAAATCATTATTGTTTCTCAGAAGGGAGCTGGGGAGAGGAGCAGCAGCCTCTGGGCACAGAGGAAGACGGAGCACGTCAAGTTCAAGGAGCCGCAGCCATTCAGACCTGCTCCCTCCTCTTGACTGAAACGCTGGCGGTGAGAGACAAGGCTTTTGAGCATCTGTTGAGGAGACAGTTGTGAATGTTGGGGATTTTTGCTGCACAAATTTGCAGTTGCTGTGTAAACAGTTGGGTCTAAGAAACGGCTCCATTCGCACTTGCCTATTGTTTAAGGAATTTGAGCGTGTGGCCTCGCACCCCCAAGAAGGTCGGGCTGGCCGGTTGTCCCCTGTGGGAGGGGCCACATTGAAAGAGCACTGTGAGTGTGTCACCGTCTTTCTGCTCCACTATTTCCATCCTAGTTTTCCTCCGTGTTCTTCAGACTTTCAAGTATTTGTAACTAGACGGTGAGAGTCATAGGCTTCGGGGACCATATTGATTTTATTCACCAGTATACACTTGGCATATAGCGGAGTATTTGGCACACAGCAGGTACTCAATAAATAATCCAGAGCTCCTGCTGTATCCTGCTCAGGACTCTGACAGGTCACTGCCCAAAGCTCATCTGACTTCATTGGGTCAAATTCCAAAGTGAGCAGGAGAGTCGATTTTCAGTGATGCCCAGGCAGAATGCACTGCCAGGCCCTTCCTGCTATTGTTTGGAAAGCAAACCACTGCTTACCTGGCCAGCTTGTCAGAAGGAAATTGGCGCTTTGACACCTCACCCTCGCAGGGTCCACCAGTCCCGGTTCTGGAATGCACAGTCCAGATTTTCTCTATGTCTGAAGTCTGAGGATTTCTACCGCCCCCCACCCCAGGAGGCAGAACCAGGGAGGAGTGGAACACTGTACTCTCTCTCTCAGCTCTCCCTCCTGGCTTTGATCCCCAAACTCCGCTCTTGGGTTTATCAGACCTGCCCCTCCCTCCACTGCTCTCATCATGACCTGCCGGGACCATTCTCCAGAGGGGGGTCTTAGTCCAAGCCAAAGAAGCCAGCCATTGGATAGGCCGGAGAAGGGGAGACCAGCTGCAACCTGGGAACTGATGTGTCATGAGCAGAGAAGAATGAGACAGTGGGTGCCAAAGCTGAAGAGAGGCAGGAGCAGGCAGGAGGCCTGAACGGACCCAGGAGTCAGCCCGAGACAATATCCTGCAGGGACAAGAAACCCTTCTGTTCAATCCCACCTGTGCCACCACTCTGACATGGAACACGGGTTCTAGTCATGTCTTCTGGCCTCCAAAATGACCCATACTACCAAGACAGCATTCAAAGGCAGGTAATCCAGTTTTGGTTAAAACTGGGGGCCACAGGATTCAGAGTGAGGTCATAGGACAATGGTTCTCGTTAGAATATTAAAATCACCTGGGGAGCTTTTGAAGTCCATGGAAGCCGGACCCCACCCCTAGAGAAGGGGACATGGTCGGAAGTGGGGCCCAAACATTACTGGGTTTCTAAAGCTCTCAAGGTGATTCTAATGTACATAGACTAGATCAAGCAAAACTGAACAGAAAGCAGGGAGAACGTGCTTATCCCTTCAGCTTCTTGTCCCCCAGCTGAACACCCTAGCTGCTGGCCCAGCTCACCCCAGGGAACTCGACCTCGTCCCAGCCTATTCCTGGTCCAGGGAAATGGAAGGAAGCTGATTGCATTAGTTCAGGTCATTGATTAACTGGGATGATACCCTCTACTTTCTTCTTTTGGCAACCAGGGGATGACTTTGAATGTAAGCAGTACTGTGGAATTAGCATGTAATATAGTGGTTTAACCTTAGACTGGGGTTGCAGTAGCAAATAAAAATACAGAACACCCAATTTAATTTCTAATAAACAAAGAATGATTTTAGTATAAGGATGCATCATACAATGTTTGGAAGTATATTTATAATTTTTAAAAACCGTGTTTATCAGACATTTAAATTTAACAGGGCAACTTGTATTTTTACCTGGCAATTCCACTTTATATATATTTTTTGAAGATTTTTATTCATTTATTTGCAAAAGAGTGAGAGAAAGGATGGAGGGTCAGAGGGAGATGCAGACTCCCGCGGAGCAGGGAGCCTGACATGGGGCTTGATTCCGGGACACCAGAATCATGACCTGAGCTGAAGGCAGCCGCTTAACTGGCTGAGCCACCCAGGCGCCTCGAGCAATCCCACTTTAAACCCTAATGTTATGTTTGACATCAAGAACATGACTAGCCTTTAACAGTAAAATTGAAAGGACTGGGGCTTACTGTGCATGTGGTGAGTAGGTGTAGGCCTCGATAGCCGTAAAACTGCTTTTGTATTTACCTGTAATTGGTGTCTTTATCTGTCTTTAGAAACCACTTGTCTGGAGGAGAAAGAACACGTTCTCAAGTCCACCTGTGGAACTAGGAAATTAGTCTTTAACTGGATGAAAATAGCACTGAACTGACGGCTGTTTGTTCTGTTTTGTGCCTCCGTCTGTGTCCCTCTAACTACAGTGGCCTGACCTGACATCACGCTTCAGGCAGCTCCGCAGAACCAGCCCCGGGCCATGGCCCTGACTCAGACACTTGTCAGCCTGCCTCCCTGTGTGCGCACCCCCATCCGTTACTGACCAGCACGGGGTTCCGGAACGCGTCGGCTTCAACCCCAGGACCGGCGGTTATCCTCAGCTCTGCCTCCTGGCTTTGATCATCAAACTCCCCTCTTGGGTTTATCAGACCTGCCCCTTCCTCCACCAGTCCCCCTGCTTGACTTAGGGCTTTACAGACCCCTGAGTTTACAGCACTCTTAATGCTGGAAGATATGGGGGTGTCTGGGTGGCTCAGTCGGCTAAGCGTCTGACTCGATTTCACCTTGAGTGCTGACCTCAGGGTCTTGAGATCGAGCCCAGCGTGGAGCCCCGTGATGAGAGTGGAGCCTGCTTAGGATTCTCTCTCTCCAGATCCCTCTGCCCCTTCCCTGCTTCTCTTTCTTCTCTCTCTCAAAACAAAGGGGGGAAAAAAGATGCGTAAGAGACACACATCTTCCATCTTTGGTCTCATGGGACGCCTCGGGAGATTACACCTGAGTCCCTCAATAACCTATTCCCTACCTGTCGTCTAATTGAGAGCAACATCCTGTCTGGGTGACAGCATTCACAGCACAGACTCACCACTCTATGTCACAGACCTCACTGGCTGGGGTGGCCACACACACAGTCATTTCTTCCCACCTGGAATAGCAACCAGCTTCACCTTTCTCCACTTCCTCTACCTCTCCCCAAATATTGCCAAGAATGCCGGGTTGCTTTCCAGCTGCATACATTAACCTCCTTAGAGAAGCCTCCTGGAAAGAAAGAAGGGTTCTGATGAGTCCTTGCAAGCCAACCTCCACACCCACTGAACTGTAGACAGTTCAGACAGCCTTGCCGTGGTGGCCAACATGGATGGCTGCTCTCCCTGCAGACATCTGGGCAGGCTCAGATGGCCAAAGGGGAAAAAAGAACCCTGACTTAAAAAATCATTTTAATTATCATGAGTCTACCTCGTTGCTGATCTTTGACCTGCTGAACCAAAGTGATGCGTTATTACCCTCCCACTGAGCTGTCGGGGCACCTACAGTTTCTCACAGATCAGGACGGACAATGACAGGGAAGGTCCTTCCAGACAGACCCCAGTCCAGGCTGAGTGCCCAGCTCTTTCCTATGGCCCATGCAAGGCACCTGCTCTGGGCTGCCAGACGACCCAGTTGCTGAGAGCGATCCGCACGTCTCCAATCCGTGGATCTCATGTTCCCCAAATCCCTGCTGCGCACTCCATCCGCCTCCACAACGCCGCCTGTTAGCCCAGCCGGGTTGTCCTGACAGCTAACGCCTGGTCCCCTGTGCCCACCTCATCCTCTGTGGTCATGGAGATTGCCCTGCTTGGCCCTACTTCTTTCCATGCACGTAGCTTGGCTGCCAATAAGCACCCGGTCACCACTGTGGTTTAGAGTTGGCCTTTCCAAATAACCACCAGCCAAATGCCTTCATGCCAATAGCATGTGTGGGGGGCGGGGAGGCGGGTAGAAAAAGCCAGATGGGAAAGAGAAGACTGCTCAGACAAGAGCAACCACTGAAAGGGGCCAGGGGAGTGCAGAGTAAATAGATGAGATAACCCAGATTCCTGATAATCTTTTTGTGCCTTTCCCCCATATCTTTAATTCACTGGGGCTGGAACATGGGGACTCAAACCCCATGGTGGAACCGAAAATAGAAAGGCCAATATAGATGTTTCCCCACACTAAGATGACTTGTAATATGAAGCCTTAAACGAATTGAAGCATCGTGTTCTTTGATATTCCTAAAGAATCAATCAGTTGGATTAAGCTGATATTTAAGACATAATTTAATTTACCCAAAACTTTAATTTATACACTTTTTTTAAAAGATTTTATTTATTTATTTGACAGAGATCACAAGTAGGCAGAGAGGCGGGGGGAAGCAGGTTCCCTGCTGAGCAGAGAGCCCGATGTGGGACTCGATCCCAGGACCCTGAGATCATGACCTGAGCCGAAGGCAGCAGCTTAACCCACTGAGCCACCCAGGCGCCCTAATTTATACACTTTATAAGAAGAGTTTGACTTCTGTGTAAGGCTGCATATTATCTAACTTGTTGGAGGGAAAACTTACAACTTTTTTTTTATTTAAAGATTTGTTTATTTATTTGAGACAGAGAAAGAGAGAGAGAGAATGCAGGGAGGAGGGGGAAAAGGAGAGGGAGGGAGAAAATTAAGCAGATTCCATACCCAATGTGGAGCCTGACTCAGGGCTCCATCTCACGAACCTGAGATGACCTGAGCCAAAACCGAGAGCTGGACACCTCACCGACGGCACCATTCAGGCCTCCCTCGCAATTCTTGTAAAGTAAGTAAATGCTGAACACTTAGCCACACGAATGTTCCCTGTGCTAACTTAGCCAGCAAAGGCATAGGTTATAAAAAGTCATTTCTGATGTATACCGACCATGTAGAACTATAAAATAAAACAGGTCAGTAGACATGGACCAAGAAGAAACATTTCTATACTTTTTAGGGAACTCTAAGATGTAGCCCAAAATGCCAGGTTTCTCTAAATGTAACTTTTAGTGTGTCTTTTGTTATTAAGACACCCTAGGAGGAACATCTTCTCACATGAGCCATACAGTAATGCCACTCAGTTCCAGTGCACTCTGGACTTGTCTAATACAGATGGGTTCTGTGACCCGTGACTTTAGATCCTACCTTAGCTCCTGTTCTGCACAGTGTTTGCCAGGAACTGCTCCTGACTTGGTAAGATTCCTATGACTCTTACCTGTCTAGTCTTGTGAACCCCATTTCCTGAGTCACCTGCTTCATCCCTCTATCCCATCCCATTCTTTTAATCTGTTTTACGTCTATCCTGGCTGCCCTTATATTACTGTTTTGCTCCTTCAGCTCACCTCTTGAAGAGACAAAACAGCATTGTGATTCCAAGTCTTCCACTTACTAATTCTTGGGAACTTGCTCAACCCTCATCTGTAAAATTATAATGAACTTTCTGATATGGTTACTCTGAAGTTCAAAGGAGGCAAAGCATGGAAAGTGCTTATAAAAGTGCCTGGCACATAGTAAGAATTCAATAAAAATTTTTAAAGGCTTTTATTTATTTATTTGACAGAAAGAGAGAGGGAACACAGCAGAGAAGGGGGAGAAGCAGGCTTCCTGCCAAGCAGAGATCCTGATGCGGGGCTCGACCCCAGGACGCTGGGACCATGACCCGAGCTGAAGGCAGACGCTTAATGACTGAGCCACCCAGATGCCCCAAGAATTCGATAAATGTTAATTATTCTTATTACATTTAACTTTCCTGGGATGGCCATGGTCTCAGCCACTCATTACATCTCTTTTGTTCGGCTTGACACATTCATGGATTGCTTTGACAGAATCCTTCCAGGGCAACCCAGCAACTGCCACACCTTTTTATACCCTGTCTTATCTTTGTAGGTGAGGCCAGACACATGGTTCCTTATAGTAACAGGAGCAACCAGGACATGTTCTTGTGATTTCTCATCCACATGTGAAAGGAAGAAGTAGAGGGAAGTCTAACAAAATCACCATTTTATCACAAATGCCAAATTTTATTAAAGCAAGAAGCAATTTTGAGGGGTGCCTGGTGGGCTCAGTCGGAAGAGCATGCAAGTTCTTGCTCTTGGGGTTATGAGTTCAAGTCCCATGTTGGGTGTAGAAATTACTTAAAGAAACAGAATCTTAAAAAAAAAGAAAGAAAGAAAGAAAAGGAAACACATTTTGAGAACTTTTAATCGTAAGTGTCAAGCTCAAGATGATCTAACCTTGATCTTACCAACAATATCATCTAAGACATTCTCAAAATGGATGCATTGAAACACTTTCCTTTCTTTCTTTCTTTCTTTGTAAGAGAGGGATGGAGGGAGGGGCAGAGGGAAAGAATCTTAAGCATGCTCCACACCCAACACAGGGCTCTATCTCACAACCCTGAGATCATGACCTGAGTCAAAATCAAATGTTGGACGCTTAATTGAGCCACCCAGGTGCCCCTGAAACAGTTTTGGGGCAGTTATGTTCATTTCACTTATGAAATTTAAATCTGAATAATAACCCATGGAATTGCAGAGAAGTATGGTAAGTGGTAGAAACCTTATAATGACTTGGGTCTGGGCATCACAAAAGTTTCTCTTGGAAACTAGCATACTTTCAGAGTCCATTTGTTCATTGTGGAATAGAATGGAAGCCTCTTCATAGGCCACTGCCAGGCAAAATATTGACATTGACCATCTAAGTATCCATGTTAAGCTCAGGGTCTCTGTGGCAGTCTTAAAACATAGTACATTCTGCTACTTTCCCACCTGTCCCTTTTACTTGAATCTGCACAGGCTTCAACAATAGAGCATGGTGATCTGTGAGCAGGGTGGGGACTACAGTGAACCAAGAGAGATGCCCATGGGTGCAAAATTCAAGGAGGCCCTCACTCTCAGTGTGGACATTAATGTGTGGTTCAAAAATCCACACACTTTGTGCCCATACCTGCATCCATCTATGTGCCTTTATTGCAGACCCCTTTGTCTCTGATCATTCAGTTCTTTTCCTTCTAGGCTCTTGACCAGACACCACCACCTGGGAATCTGAATATAATTTCACCTGGGTGCTTCTCCTTCCATATGAACTGGATGGCCAGGTATACTGCTCACTGCATCACTCATTGGGAAGATTTTCCCTTTCCGCTGTCTTTCAAGGCTACCCCGTGAAATACCCAAAGACCAAACTAATCCACTCATAAACCAAGCTAGGACAGGTCTTCCAGCTTGTCATGTGGGATCTCTCATATGGCCATGGGTTCAACCCAGTGCAACTATCTGAGGGGGTGACATGGGATCTAGGCTATTCAGGCACACAGCTGCCTTATGCCTTCAAGTCCTGCGTGGCTTGGTCAATTTATGATAAATTTTGCTGGGTCAACCTGACTTTATGACTTGGCGAATGTGACAAAATCCAGTTCGTTAGCAGCTCCAAAATCATGGTCACTTCATGTCACATGCCTCAGGGTCAAGTGTCCCATTCCTACTAGGACCTGGTTACAAACCGAGAGCTGTTTCGCAAAGGACACATAATTCTCTGATGTAGCATGAATCTACTCCAGCGTCTTAGAGATCTGCGTTGTGATTTTTTCTGGACCTTGCCATCAACCCCTTACTGCCCTGGGGAAAACCCACCAGTGCCACCCATGACATAAGATCTGATGAATCACGTGGCTGATTGCTAAATGGCTTGGATTTGCTGCAGAGCTCTTTCCTGCTCTGGGATCGATTAAGAAACTGGAAACTGGGGCACCTGGGTGGCTCAGTGGGTTAAAGCCTCTGCCTTCAGCTCAGGTCATGATCCCAGGGTCCTGAGATCGAGCCCCTCATCGGGCTCTCTGCTCAGCAGGGAACCTGCTTCCCCCTCTTTCTCTGCCTACTTGTCATCTCTGTCTGTCAAATAAATAAATAAATAAAATCTTTAAAAAAAGAGAGAGAGAAACTGGAAGCCTTTGGTGTCACCCAGTATATTAGCTGGAGTAACATTTCTAGGTGTGGAATATATTGCCTCCAGAATCCCAAGGGGCAGAATCAAAAGTCCTGCTTCCTTCTTTTTGGCAGGGGATGCAAGATGCAGCAAAATGTCTTTTACTTTAATTTCATTGACTTTTTTTTTTTTAAAGATTTTTATTTATTTATTTGTCAGAAAGAGAGAGAGAGAGAGAGCACAGGCAGACAGAGTGGCAGGCAGAGGCAGAGGGAGAAGCAGGCTCCCCACAGAACAAGGAGCCCGATGTGGGACTCGATCCCAGGACGCTGGGATCACGACCTGAGCCGAAGGCAGCTGCTTAACCAACTGAGCCACCCAGGCGTCCCTAATTTCATTGACTTTAACTCTTCTTTTCCTGCTTCCTCCATAAGGGAAAAGGTCCAATGTAATGAATCTGCTACCAGATGGGCCAGGTGGCTGGAAGGTCCAGGTGGCTGGTGAGTCCAGGTGGCTGGTGGATACCCTGCACCCCACCCAGGAACTCTGTGTAGGTTTCCACTATTGGCAGGTTAGGCTCTCAACAGTGGCAGTAGCCACATCAACCTCAGTGGGAGGAAGTCTATATTGTTGATCCCATGAGTTGCTTCTATCCCGGTTGCCATGACTACTTTGGATATGAATTCATTAAGCACTGGAGTGTCTGGCTGAGATCCACAGACTAGGTCAACTTGTCATCTTGAGTTTTTGATAGCTTTCTATGCAGTGAGCATATACAAGCAAAACACACATCTTTACTATGTGCCCACTGTAAGACATCCATCTTTATACCATTTCCAGTCCTCCTGTCACCAATTTTCCCTTCTTGTCCTTTCTAATTCCCTGACCATCCATCCACTATCCATTAATCAGTGCCTATTTTCAGTTCTGACAGAGTGGATAATCCAATGTATTTCTTTCATTTTGCCCATTGGAAGGATTTCCCTTCACTACTGTCTTAACATGCATCTGACTTAGGTTATTATGCTGTAGCTCGCCTCTGGTTAATACCACGTGGAACCACTTGTAAACCTGACCCGACTTGTCCTCCCTCAGTCGGCTTATCATAAGGAACTCTTGCTGACATCACAGGTATATACTGAGGAAGAGGCGGGACCGGACTAGGTGCTGTGGGAGTCTAAGGTGCTGCTTATGCAACTTACTTGTGTCTTTAGAATCTTCTTGAATGGGATCTCTCATATGGCCATGGGTTCAACCCATGGCTGAGTCTTAGGTCTTATGTATTATTTTTACTTGATGATCAATTGCTGGTGAGCATACTCTCAACTTGTAAGTTGCCGGACCAGATATCACCTGGTTCATCATGAGCACCTCGATTTGTATTGTCACTTGATGTCCCAAATGTCTCGGTCAAGGCCCTGTAACCCTGTTTCTTTAAAAAAAAAAAAAAAAAAGAAAAAAGTTTATTATCTCAAGGAGAGAGCATAACTTTGTCCCCAAACTCTAGGGGTCTGCATTGTGATTCTCCTACTAGAACTTGCCAGAAATAAGCATCCCTCTTTGCCGATGATGCTTTGAATATGGCTGGATCTGTTGGGTCATAGAGCCCAAAATTGTTGTAGAAATTTCTCTTGCTCTTGTGCTATTCACAACTGGCAGCCTTTGGGTTATTAGGTAGACGGGCTGTCGTCATGCATCAGAATTGGTGCCTATTGCTTCTAAAACCGAAAAAAGCCCCTGCATTTCCATGAGATTT
This sequence comes from Enhydra lutris kenyoni, assembly GCF_002288905.1. Lineage (NCBI taxonomy): Eukaryota > Metazoa > Chordata > Mammalia > Carnivora > Mustelidae > Enhydra > Enhydra lutris. The sequence goes on along the minus strand of NW_019154108.1, from coordinate 16,703,102 downwards.
CTCTCCTGCTCTGTGGCATGCACGTGTGCAAGTCACGTATCCTTGGTGCTTGCCGCTTTCTGCTCCTCGGGTCCAATTAGCATGCCATCAGTTAATGGAGCATCGCAATTCACGTGACATGCTAAGATGACCTAAGATATCTTTAGCCTAGATTATTGCAGAAAGCAGGAAAGTTGATGCAGCCCTGAGGCAAACCCTTGCCAGCTGAAAGCAAACGGCTGCTGGTGGGTCTTGTATATTGATACAGAGAGGAAAGCTTTCATGGGATCGATGGCTGTAGATTAGAGTTGGGCTCTGAGCTGATTTGCTCCAATATATATATATCAAATTGGAAAAATGACTTCAAAAAGTTCCTGACCGCTTAATGATAATCTACAATCATTGTCCCAAGTTTACCCACCTTCCTCACAGTCCAAAAGGTGTGTTAAATGACAACATGAAAGGAATCACTGCCTTAGGATCTTTCAAGTCTGTGCTGGTGTCACTAGAGTTGACAATTCCCCTGAGGATGCAATATTGGTTTTCCTTTACTTTCTCATTAGGACAGGAAGCCCCAGGATGCTCTACCTACCTATTCCTGCTGTAAGGGCCTTCCCTCCATGAGTCCTGAAGGCGATGGAGTGATTGTGTCTGTTGCCTAGCATGCCTATTCCAACTGCACACTTGGGCACTTGGGAAATAGCCGTGTAATGGGTCCACAGAACTGTTGGGCTCACGATGGGGTGGACTTGGGGCAAAACTGTCATATTTCCTGTCCTCTCTATACCCCTGGTGGACTGGTGGACTACAGTGAGTTTGGGGATTCTCAGGGTTTGGCATCCAGTTAGAAGGCTGTGTTGGTTTCCTACAGGTGCCATAATAAATTACAAATGTGGAGGTTTTAACCAACAGAAACGTATTCTGTCAGAGTTCTGGAGACCAGAAGTCAGGAATTAAGGTGTTGGCAAGGCTACTTTCCCTCTGAAGTCTCTAGGGGAGAACCTTTCTTCGCCTCTTCCAGCTTTCGGTGGCTTCCATTGGCTCTGCACATCCTTTGGCTTGTGGCTCATAACTCCTATCTCTGCCTCCATCTTCACATGACCTCCTTTCCCATGTCTCCCTCTCTTGTAAGATCATTTTAATTGGATTTAGAGCCCATTCAAGTCTAGTATGCTCTCTATAATTACATCTGCAAAGACACTATTTCCAAATAAGATCACATTCTGATGTTCCAGGTGAATGTGAATTTTGGGAGTCATTATTCAACCCACTACAGAGCCAGCATCTAGTAATTTCATGAAAGTACAGGTTTTTCCCTTTTCCCTGTATACAGCCAGTATAGCAAATGAATGCTGTACTAGATACAGGAACTGGCTGATGGAGCATATCAAATTAATTCTGGGTATACCAAACACTAAATTACTACTGGCTACATCTAAAGCCCCCTCCCTGAAGGAATTTTTTTAAAAACTAACATTAGGTTGCAGAATTTTCCAGTAGACTTAACAGTGGTCATATAACTGGTTATTTTGGTACTTAAAGGGTATGGTCAAAAAAAAAAAAAAAAAAAAGAGAGAGCATAATAGTTAAACAGTGACAAAAGGCAATGAAAAACAATGGAAACAGAAAATAAGGCAATAGCTCATAGTCTACCAGGCTTTATCATACTCTCCCACCCTGAGTGTCTAATTACTTATTCTTTTATTCTGATCAAAATCTGGATTAAGAAGTGTGCCAGCTGAGTAGATGCTCAGAGCACCAATTAATAAGTAAGCAGTAAAAGAAAAAAATCAATAGAATACATTGGCTAAAGGGTGCAAATTAATGCAGATCTTCATGGGAGAATTTTTATAGAACTGGTGAAAATGTAATTTGGTCATACTCTCACCAAACTAGACAGTAATCTCAAATGGAATTTTAAAAATATTTCTATCTGACTAAAGAAATATTGAACAAATATCTATAGAGTATTGGCTTGAAGAAGGGCCAGACTACAAGACTTCCTGAGCGAGCCGCCTGTTATGGTCTATTTGCCTTTATATCTGTCTTTGTCCACAACATAGTCTTCTCCATGTCTCAGCTGTGACCCAAACTCCTCTGATTTAATCTCTTTCCATTTGGTGTCTTTTCCAGCTCATAAATACTTTCAGAGAATTTAAAATAGCAGCTCTTAAAATGTGGAATGGCTGAACTGATTTTGCTAGTTTCCCCTCTTTTTCCAGGGGAAGGTGGCAACCCTTTCAGAAGGTAGCCAAGCACTTGGTTAAGTTATTTCCCATTGTCTTATGGGACTCAGACAATATGCCTACAAAGATGAGAAGGTTAGAGCACTTTATAAAAAGATATCAAGTGGGATTGTGGATATGGTGGCTTTCTTCTTTTTTTTTTTTTAAGATTTTAATTGATTTATTTATTTGACACAGAGAGAGAGATCACAAGTAGGCAGAGAGGCAGGCAGAGAGATAGAGAGGGGGAAGCAGACTCCCTGCTGAGCAGAGAACCTGATGTGGGGCTCAATGTGGGGCTTGATGTGGGCTCAAGCTCAGGACCCTGGGATCATGACCTGAGCAGAAGGCAGAGACCACTGAGCCACCCAGGCATCCCAGGCTATGGTGGCTTTCTTGAAGCTTTCAGTAATGTCTTAAAAGAAGCAAGCTTCTTTATCTATACCATTGAATACTACTCAGCCATAAAACACTAAGTACTAATACTAATACTAGCCAACCTTAAGAAAGAAGTAAATCCTACCACTTTTGACAACACAGATGAAAACTGAGGCGTTTGTTAAGTGAAATAATTCAGGCAGAGAACGGTGAATACTGTATGATTTCACTTATGTGTGGAATCTAAAAAACAAAAAACAAACAAAAAACCCCACAAAAACAGAACTCATAGGAAAAGAGATCAGATTTGTGGTTACCAGAGTAGGACGTAAGGGAATTGGATGAAGGTGGTCAAAAGGTACAAACTTCCAGTTATAAGGTAAGTAAGAACTGGGGATGTAAGGTACACCACGATGAGTATCGTTAATATGCTATATGGTATATTTGAAACTTACTGAGTGAGTAGATCTTAAAAGTTCTCATCACAAGGGAAAAAAATTTTTTTAACTATAAGGTAATGGGTGTTAGCTAAAACTTATTGTGCTAATCATTTACAATACCTGTGTGTCAAGTTACTACATTGTATATCATAAACTTACACAGTGTTATATGCCAACTATATCTTAAAACTAAAAAAACCTTTTTTTCTATTTTACCTTGCCCATCTGAAAAAAGACAGGGAAGGGAAATAAAGCTTTATTGAAAAGAAGCTCTTTTTTTTCCCCTTGATTTTATTTATTTACTTGAGAGAGAGAGAGAGAGAGCAAGCAGCAGCAGGGGGAGAGGGAGAAGCAGACTCCCATGCTGAGCAGAAATCTCGATGTAGGGCTTGATCCCAGAACCCTGGGATCATGACCTGAGCTGAAGGCAGACACTTAACCACCTGAGCCACCCGGTGCCCCAAATAGAGGTTTTTTCTGAAAGGCCAAAAGATCACGTACTTTGCAGAATCGTAAAAATGCGATTTTCTGATCCAATCTAGAGTTAATGGGAACTAAGTCAGCGATGCTAGGCACAGAGGAGTGGTAAGACTAAGGCCTGGGTGGGGCCAGAATAATGAGAAGAGCACGATCCCCAAGCCACTGCTTGATAGACATGAGCAACTATGTAACATAGTGTCCAGACTGTGTTAAAACATATGGAAGGGTGGTGGAAGCAGCTCACCCCAGGTGCAAACAAGAAAGAGGTGCATTGTCTGTAGAGAATTTAAAACATTAATAAAATCTGTACTGTTGGGCACCAGGAGCTCATTCCTGCTGAAGTTCACATTTTTAACCCTGTAGAACTACATGTTCCTGCCTTTATTTTATTTTTTTTTAAGATTTTATTTATTTATTTGACAGAGATCGCAAGTAGGCAGAGAAGCAGGCAGAGAGAGAGGAGGAAGCAGGCTCCTGCTGAGCAGAGAGCCCAATGCGGGGCTCCATGCGGGCCTCGATCCCAGGACCCTGGGATCATGACCTGAGCTGAAAGCAGAGGCTTTAACCCACTAAGCCAACCAGGCACCCCATGTTCCTGCCTTTAAAAAGTGGATTTGAAATGAACTAAATTAGTGTAGCCATTGTGCAAGTCAAAGAAAAAGAACTTGAGTTATTCCCAATTCAATTATTCTGTGTGAACTTTGGGAGTGTTTATTTATGCTGAAAATTGAAAATAGTGAAAGAGATTCTGAACTGCAATGTGTGATATTATTGTTGGCAAGTAGAAATTTTAGTTCATGCGTGAACCATTTTATTGATTTTTTTTCATTTTACTGAATTCAAATATTTTTAAAACTGTAATTTATTTTCCTTCCTTGATTGTTAATTATTTTGAAACTGAAGAATGAATCGAGAAAACACAATATTACATTTGTGTTATGGTTTAATAGTTGCCTAAGTGAAGCCTTTTATAAACATTTCCATTTTGTTAATATTTACTTATTAGTTACTAGACAGTTATGTACATAAAATATTATTATATCAGACTGTATCCAAAGGATAGAAGCTCAGACTGCTAGGTAGATGTAAACACTATTGAGCAAATATTATGCCTTTTTTTAGTACTGTATTATTATTTTATTTTTATTTTATCCTTTCTACTGCCATGATTATGTATCTGTAGTTCAGTAAAAGAAAATTCACTGCCTGCAATTCTATTCTGGTATTATTGTTATTTGTTTCATTTCATAAATATTATCAAAAGCAATTTTGTTGTTTAAAGGAGCTGGGTGCTTAAAATGATCGCTTCTGGGCATCAAATGAGTTGATAATATAGAAACTCAGTGATGACTACATGGGGTTTTAGTATACCATCCCCCTCTCTGTCTTTGTCTCTTTCTGTCTGTCTCTCTGTCTCTATCTATCTATATTAAATTTTCCATAATAAAAGTTAAAAAAATTATAGGGATCAAGTGCAAATTGTCAAGGGTCCATGTGTGGAGGGATTAGAGGGTCAAGGTTATAAAGGTGGCCATTGTAGGCTGAAACAGTAAGTGGAAATTGGACCTGAGTAAGTTCCTGGCATCATTCAATGGGCCTACTTAAGTACAGTGAGTATAAAGGTAGCTACATTCAAAGGCTCAGGAAGGCAACAGACTCAGGCAAATTCATAATCGCTACAACTTCTAACACGACAAAACTATCTTTAAAAAGGGGGAGAGGAGGGGCACCTGGGTGGCTCAGTGGGTTAAGCCTCTGCCTTCAGCTCAGGTCGTGATCTCAGGGTCCTGGGATCGAGCCCCACATCGGGCTTTCTGCTGAGCAGGGAGCCTGCTTCCCCTTCTCCCTCTACCTGTCTCTCTGCCTACTTGTGATCTCTCTCTCTCTCTGTCAAATAAATAAACAAAATCTTTAAAAAAAAAGGGTGGGGGGAGGAGCACCTGGGTGGCTCGGTCAGTTAAGTGCCGGCCTCTTGATTTTGGCTCAGGTCATGACTTTGGGATTGTGAGATGGAGACCCACATCCAGCTCTGTGCTCAGCACAGAATCTGCCTGAGATTCTCTCTCTCCCTCTGCCTCTCTCCCCACTCTCTCTCTTTCTCCAAAATAGAAAATAAATCTTCAAAAAATAAAACAACATGACAAAAGTAGCTCTGAGATTTTTGTTACTATCGTGCATATCCCTTGGGATTCTGGGAACCCCAGAAATGAAAGAATCTAGGATAGATAACATATTCTGATTTTCCTTTATGGGCTATACCCAAGAAGTAGCAAGAATTTGGATACCCAAATTCAAGTCCCCAAGAATTTAGGTAAATGCAGTAGCAAGAAGTGAGGCCCACCAATAAAATAACATCAGGAACTAAAGAGTTCTGGTGGAAAATGATAACACCTCTGGAGCCCGCTTCTAGTAACAGATCCTTGATCATCACAGAGGTTACCAGATCCCAGTGAAGTAGTATTCTTGGAGCCCTAAAATGAAGAACGATGGACCCAGGGCTGTCGAGCCCGAAGTGGAGGCCCGTCTAAGCAAAAGGGATGATTTCTGCTTCCGTTTCTCCTCCCCTCGCAGCCACGCCTCTGGTCCTAACTTCTATGAACTTGCATGTGTAGGGCTGTCCGCTGATTCAGGGTTTCCCACTGAGACCAGCACAAGTGCAGTTGTTTCGTTGTGCTGAAAAAATGAGCTCTTTGTAAATGGAGTTCAGTTTGTTGGATTTCTGAGCTGTTTTTTTAGAACCAACTTTTTAATATTACCTTTTTCCATTGCGTTCATGACGTCATGGTAATCTCTCCTCCCTATCACGCACCCCCCCCCACCCCGCCCTGTTTAGCATCACTTTGACTGAAAGTGAGGGTGATGATGGGAGAGAAGTGAAATCCCATCATAGCCCAGCAAACTCCTTTGGACAGAATGGCAGCTATATGTGGGTTTTTTTAAATAATTTTTTTATTTTTTTATAAACATATAATATATTATTAACCCCAGGGGTACAGGTCTGTGAATTGCCAGGTTTACACACTTCACAGCACTCACCATAGCACATACCCTCCCCTGTGTCCATAACCCACCACCCTCTCCCTACCCACCTCCCACTGGCAACACTCAGTTTGTTTTGTGAGATTAAGAGTTTCTTATGGTTTGTCTCCCTCCCAATCCCATCTTGTTTTATTTATTCTTTTCCTACCCCCCAAACCCCCCACGTGGCATCTCCACTTCCTCATATCAGGGAGATCATATGATAATTGTCTTTCTCTGATTGACTTATTTCACTAAGCATAATATGTGGGTTGGTTTTTGTTGTTGTTGTTGTTTTTAAGATTTTACGTATTTATTTGTCAGAGAGAGAGCGCACGCACACAAGCTGGGGGAGGGTCAGGCAGAGGCAGAAGCAGGCTCCCTGCAGAGCAAGGAGCCCCTTACCGGACTGGGTACCAGGACCCTAGGATCATGACATGAGCCGAAGGCAGACACTTTAGCGACTGAGACACCAGGTGCCTCCAACTATTTGTGTTCTGACGGTGGTTGGTCTGCCCCTCGCATGAGGCTCTCGCCCTGGCCACCTTTTCTCTACAGGGCACCGGCTTCCACGGTACTGCCTGCACTTTGCCTTTTCCCTCCTTCCTATATTCCCCCCCACTTAGCACTGGTGCAGTCAATCACAGAACTTCAGAGCCCAGCAGGGCTCCACATTAATTGAATCCAACCATCTCATGGAACAGCCAAGAAACGGAAGTCCCAGAGGTTGGGCCCTTGGCCTGGGACATCTCAGTCAGGCTCGGGCAGAGCTTCGCCTAAAAACGAGGTTTGCCTTCTCCTCTGGGACTCTTGCGCCAAACTACACCGTTGCCATGGTTGTGAAGCGAGCAAGTCAGGCGATTTGAGGTACTTATGGATGGATGAATGCGCAGCATCAAACAATAGCTCTCTCGATAAAAAGAAAACCTGACTGGTAATTGAAACCTCTGCACCACAAGCCGAGAAAGAAGTAAAAGGCTCCTGCAGTCCGCTGCCCTGCCTGAGGGCGGGTGGGTGCTGGAGATGTGGGGAGTGGGTGGGCAGAGCCTTGGGTGAGGCCCTGGCTCCGCTGGGCCCCGGGATGGATCCTGCGGGAAGCCCTCTGGTTGCATGACACGGTTGCAGGCACCCCGCGGATTTTACATCACCCAAAGCTATAAATGGTTTTGCATTAAAAAAAAAAAAAAAATTACAGGTCTCCCGCAGCCCACAAAAATATGCTCCACCCAACCAGCAGCCCATAATTTGGCCGCATCCAGCTGGGTTAAACAAAATCGGAGCCAAGGTTGCTCTGCATTGTCCTGAGAGGTGGCCTAGTAAGAGCAGGAATGAAAGAAATGTAAAATTACTCACAATGGGCTAGATTTTTCTCTATAGGAAAAGCTCTCATAGTTACTCAGCAAAGACCTTGGCGTCTGCCAGGTAAGGTCTACTAGCGGGATGAAAATCACTCCCAAGCTATTATTTATAATTTCATAGCATCTCACATTTGCAAATTGCCTAGCGATGAATTGAGGCAATTTCTTTTAACAATCCCGAGTGGGAGGTTGAGGATTTTAACTCTTCTTTGACTAAGACACAAAGATATTGAGACAAATATGTGCATCAGCCACAGAAACACCTGGGAAGTCTGTTCATTTTGGCCATGACCTGTGGTCTGTGACTGGGTCCACTTTAGGGTGACCAGAGGTTGCAGTCTGCCTGGGATGGAGAGGTTTCCTGGGATATGGGACTTTCAGTGCTAAAACCGGGATAGCAGTGAGCAAACCAAGACAGTTGGTGACTCTGTCCCATTGAATGGTGTTGCCTGTGCATGGTGCAGATTCCTGGCCATTTCAATCCGCATATTCTAAATGAATACGGTTCTATTTCTTTTTCATCCTAATCTGTTGTACTTGCTGTGTTTCAGAAAGCAGAGCCTGAACCCAGAGTTTCTGCTTCCTTCTCACATTAGAATCCCTTAAAATAGTATTTACTAGCTGACTGCTCCGTGCTGCTCTGCTTAGGGAATTCAAATGCCTACCAGTGACCTCTGGAATGCTTCTGGTATTGTGTGTCCAAAAGATGGCTTAAGGCAAAACACAGTCAAGAGAATATGATTTTATGTTTAAATTAAACAATCTGGGGGCACCTGGGTGGCTCTGTTTGTTTAAGCCTCTGCCTTCGACTCAGGTCATGATCCCAGGGTCCTGGGATTGAGCTCCCCAGTCAGGATCCCTGCTTGGAGGGGAGTCTAATTCCTCTCCCTCTGCCCTCCCCATGCTCGTGTTCTCTCTCTCTCTCTCCCCCTCTCAAATAAATAAAAATAAAATCTTTAAAAAAAAACAAACCTAAGTAATCTGACTTGGACACCATTTTCTGTCCCCCTACACACAAAGGTCACACTTTCTACCCGGGATATTTTCTTTGACAGGAGAATATCCAAACTTGTACAATTCAGAGGGCCACTGGGATACATATAAAGGAACAGTTCACCTCTAGCTAAGGAACACTTGAGTCAAAATCAGTCCCAGCTAGAATCACAGACTATTTCATCACCGGCCAAGAGGGTAAGGGCCATGCATGCCAACATTTTTATTAGTAGGATGTCATAAATTGGATAAAGCTTGCATTAGCATTACAAGATTAAAAATCTAGAAAGTTCTAAGTGACACAGTATAACCACCAGGAGGGCCTATTGGAATGAGGCCTCAGGAGACAGGTCAGAGGGGAAGCAGGCCTCCAACAAATTATAACAAAGAGTCGCAACCGCAGAAGAGCTGAGCTGTGTTACTAACACGTCCCGCTGCCCCTCGCTGGAAGCGGGCACGACCTATTTAAAGAAGGTCAGGGAAGCACAGAAGGTGCCGAGAAGGAATCACACAGATTCAGAACCGGATTGAGGGTCAGGCCAGACAGACGGCTGCCTTAGGTGCCAGTTTCTAAAGAGTACTTTCAAAAATAAAGTAGAGACGTGGTGCCAAGTAAGCTCGACAGAAGACTCCACATATAACTGGTAAAATGTCAAAGTGGCCTCACGTCCGCTCAGTAGACCATGTCTTCCAGTGAAAATAAAATGGCACTCTTCCCCCACGTCACTCCCTCCCCACCACTGCATTTGAAAGACGCTCGATTCTTAGCTCATCCGGAATTCCTATTTCTTGGTCTGCCCTCGAGAAGAGTGTAGAGTATTTTTTGTGCCAGCTACCACTGGGCCAGGTGGTTTCTGGAGAAACTCTTCTTCTCTGAAGCATGTGGGGGTAAATGGCGGCAATGAACACTGTGGAACTGGAGGTAGGTACTTTAAAAGGTGATGACAGCTTATCCTCTGCCCAGAGGTGAACTCAGGTCACCCTAAAGCATCTTTGGCTTTCTTGCTGGTTCCTGACTGGGTAGCTAGGTGTAGTTGTGTGCAGGTGTCCATGACGTTGGGGGACAGGATTAATTGGTTCTTTTTGTGACCTGCCAAAGCCCATCAAGAAGCTACCTTACTTTGAGGATCTTTAGGTCTTGGCACAGAGCCCAGAACATCAGCCCCAAATCTTCCCTTTGTTTCGGTGAGTTTCCCTTTTTGGGACACGTGTCCCTAGGTGAACTGGTTCATCTTTTACCTCAGCAACTCCAAAAGTATCGCCTATGTCTTTCACACACCACAGGAGCTTCTATTGCCTTGGTGCCTTGACTATGCTGTAGTCAGCTTGCGACCCGGGCAGGAAGGCCCTCCTGTTGTAGCTACTCTGGTTGGGCACCCAGAGTGTGAGCTGACCCCACAGCCAGAGATCCACTGTACCATCGATCCAAATTAGCAAGGACATCAATGCAGAGTAGACCGGCTCTGTTGGACTGTGCTATGCCAGCTTTTGGCAGCCCTCTTTGTCCCACTTGGGTTATTTGCCTACCTCTGAGGTAATGACAATGGTTAGTTAGAATGATGATGTACCTGGACTGGTCGACTTGGGTAGGCATATTCTCCTGTGAAGCTGGAAGAGGGAGGGGGGCGCCATGATGGAGAGCCTCACTAGGACTTCACAGGGTAAGGAGGCATAAGTCCCCCCAAAATGAAGAAATATGTTATAAAGATAAAAGGAGAATGGCCATTTCTGGGTGGAGTTCTATTTTCCCCCCCAGTCCTCTCTCATGGCCTACACAGGACCAGTATTTTTCCAAAATTCCTACTTTTGGCAGGGAGTGGAAGATTGACAAAGAGATGATCCACCTCCCCTTACTCCAGGTAAAAGTTTAACATGATTTTACTGCGACCCACTTGAAACATTCTTAAACTGCTGGTGGGGATACAGCCTAGCTTTCTTTTAAAAATATAGTCCAGCCAGAAAATAATAGAAATAAAACAGAAAGGACACAAAATTCCTCTGTCTTTTCCCCCAAATCAGGCAATGAATGGAAAAGATATCTGAACAAAATGGCAACATTTCCTCAAGCACAAAGCTTTCTCTGGGGGGCCAGGTGCAGGCCTATGTCTTTAATTCTTATCAAACCTCGGGGCGGGGGGAGGCAAATATGGAAGTATGGCATCCTCTCTCCCTCTCCCTGTCTTTTCTTTTCAGAAATTCAAGAACTGAGACTTGAAAAGAAAAGGGATCAGGCCAGGGTGGGATGCAAGGAGTGTTCTTGGTGGCTATGGATATGCTCAGCATCTGACATCTTTTCTGAACAGAGTCTGGGAGGGAAGGGACATCACGGATGCTTGTGTCATGAATGGAAACCAAGGTCCCCTTGCACGGTCTCCTTTAGCCTCCCTCGAAGTGTTTTTCTGAGAGTGGGCCCAGCCGCACACTCTCCATCCACTTCCGTTTGTCCGGGAGATTTCGGCAAACGGTGCTCAGCAACATTGTAAAGCAGTTGAAGTTTGTCTTCATTCTCCCAGTGCCCGGGGCTGCTGCGGTCTGCTGGCGCTCACCAGCAAGGGAGGGAAGGATGCGACCTTGGTCCTTTTGCAGTAGGGTAAATGAGCTGCAGTCGGAACCAAAGAACATGAATGCTACAGACTTGACTCCAAATATGAAAGACCTTGCCCCTTTGAAATAGAATTTTAGGAAAAGGGAAACAGAGATAGCCCTTCCCCAGCCTCTCAGAATCACAGCGAGTCTGTTGCTGCAAGATTGTTAAGAGATTCTTGACATTTGGGGCCATGTGGGTGCTGGGGAAAGTGGTAATTTTTTTTTTTCTTGCTCCTCACAAGTTTTCTGTGTCTAGTAGAAAAAATAGCCAGGCACCACTCTACTCTAGCTGTGTTGGAAATAGGTTGGCTTTTTCCAGGGAGGGGCTGGGGACAAACGGGCCTATAAGCCGCTGCACAGAGGTGGTGGCCCGGCAGTCATCCTGGTGGAACTCTTTCCATGGCGCAGGTCTCAGCTTGCTGTGCTTCTCTCTCCCAAGGCTCCCGGGGCCCAGAATCAAGCGCACCCAAACCTCTGACCACCCCCAACCCCAGGTATTTCCCTTCTGGTCCAGGTTTCAACCATCCATTGTAGCCATTACGGTAAGCTGTGTGATCAGTGGCTATTTGCCGAAGTACTTTTTAATTAATTACTTATTTTTAATTAATCCCTACACCCAAACATGGGGCTCAGACTCAGGACCCCAAGATCAAGAGTCACACACTCCGCTGACTGAGCCAGCCAGGCGCCGCTGTTTGTCAGAGTACTTTAAAGCAAATACCAGACATCGTATCATTTCACCTCTGGATCTCTCAAAATATTGACTTAAAAAAAAAAACAACACCATAACCACAATGCCATTATCACGCCTACCAAAATTAACAACACTACTTTGGTATCGAGCATACCCAGTCTGTAATTAAGCTTCCCTTATTGTCTCTAAAGTGTCTTTTTACAGCTGGTTTATTTGAATCAGGACCCAAACGAGGTCTCCATATGACATTTACATATCATTTCAGGATTTAAGATTAATTTCCACGTCCCTGAGTAGTTTTGTTTCGAGCTTCTTTTTAAAAAGCTGCCCAAATAGCACACGTTGGCCTAATTATAATGCTTAGTGTTGGTTTTTTGTTATTATTGTTGTTTGGGTTTTTTTGTTTTGTTTTCAGGGAGATGAGTCCTGATCGTGCCTGTATGTGTGGCGGGGGCTGAGGGGAGGGGGGTTTTTAGGTACCGGCGTCAGAAGAGGCAACTGGTGGGGCACCTGGCTGGCTCAATGGGTTAAAGCCTCTGCCTTCCGCTTAGGTTATGATCCCAGAGTCCTGGGATCGAGCCCCGTATCGGGCTCTCTGCTCAGCAAGGAGCCTGCTTCTTCCTCTCTCTCTCTGCCTGCCTCTCTGCCTACTTGTGATCTCTGTCTGTCAAACAAATAAATAAAATCTTAAAAAAAAAGAAGAGGCAAACGGCACTGGATGTATCTGAAGACCAGAGACAAAAATACTAATTAGAGCGAGCACATAGTCAGTGCCTACCCTGTGCCAACCACTGTTGGAAGCGCTTTGTGTGTAATGATCTCATTCCTAAAAGATAACTGCGTTGGGAGATTTTGAGGTGCGGATGACACAGGAAGAGAGCGCTGCCCTGCGTGGTGGGGGGAGGTTATCTCGGCGCATCACAGAGCTTGTGAGTGTGTCATGTGAGGGAGCAGAGGTGGGAGCAGAATGGTCTGAAGATGGGCAGAACATTCTTCTCCGCCTCCAAATATAAAATCATGCAAAGGGAACGTGTCTGTGGTCACCGACATCTTAGGGGGTCTCAGGAAGCGAGTAGACTACTAGTGACCCTTTCATCCCTTGTCCAGGATGGGTCTATTTCTTCCTCTCTCCCCTCCCCATCCCGTGTCTTAAGTCATAGCGCATGGTCACCAAATGTCACATCCCTGGCGGCAGGCTCAGTGACTCATCACCAGTCATGGTGGCAGAAGGCTGGCTGGAATTACTTAGCCTGGGGAGGCTTTCTCAATGCTCCTGTGAGTGAGTGGGATTAGTATTCATTGACTATGACAATTTTGGTTCTTATTCCTGAAACGGGACCACAAGCCATATTGCAAAACCTGGGGGGCCCTGGGTTGTTAAACACTGCTTTCTGCGCTTAAGGAGCTCCAGAGTCTGACCTTGAAAAAACGAGGCTACGGTGTAGCCAGAGCTGCTCCTAAGAACTCCAGATAGAAGCACCACGGGAGGGTCTCAACAGAGAGAAACCTCTGTGCTTGAGGTGAGTCAGGGTCAGGGAGTCACAAGGGGCACCATGAAGATGAAGTCAAGGGCAGGCCACGTTTGGTGCTGGAGAAGGATGTAGCTGCACACTAGAATCTGTCCATGAAACCGAAGTAGAGATGAGGCCATCCAAGTTCAGGTCCCTGCTTCAGTGAGAATCCCAGGGTCTGTTTGAGAATGAAGGGGCAGATATTAAGGCCTAAAACCGGGGCGGCACCCATCAGCCTAAGATAATTCTTCTGAGTAGAATTCTCTTCCATCTGGTCCTCAGTGGAAGACCAAAGGACCTGACGCGACAGCGGGCTACATCTGCCATTTAAGGCACCACTCTCTGAACCTCGTGTTTTCCCCATAGGACAGCCTCATGGGCAGACAGTCCTGGCCCTTTCCCAGCCCACCACCTCTTGCCGGAAGCATCCACACAGAGTTGAACATTGCTCTGCAGCAGGTGGGTAAATAAAAGGGAAGAATTGCTTCTCTTGGGCATTTCCTGGTCATTTTTATGAACAGGGAAATAAAACAAGGAATCATTTTGACAAAATATTTGGGTGTAATTCCCACTCTGTATTGTAGCCCTAGTCACTCTATCCATGTGAACCTTTGAGAAAATATATGTTTAAGACCCATGAATGTCAATATCTTATTTTCGGACTTAGGGACACAAATCTATATAGAGATCCACAACCAAAATAAATAGGAATTTAAATCAAATGGGCTTGCACACCTAATGACCCCCTTCAGTGGTGAAAATGTTTAATGATAGTTTAGTTTATGGAAACCCCAGCGACCAGGTTCCAAACAGTCTCAGCTGGGAAACCCAACTCTTTTTCTTCTGGAAATTCTCAATGATATGTTTTCAAAGCAGCTGATAAAACAGTTAATTATAGTGAGGTGTTTGGCTCCTTTATAACATACACTTTCTCCTAGTCTATGATTGGAGCTTCTTGTCATGTACCCTGAGCTAATGCTACCATATATTTTTTTTTTCCTTTCTGGGGAAGAACGCTTCTAAATTACCACATAGGTAGGACTTCAGATAAAAAGGCAAAATCTAGCATGAGGATATTCCCTTGATTTTCACCAAAAGTCCAGAGAGCTAAGTAACCCACTGCCTCCATTTCTCCAAACCCAGGAACTTCCTGTGGAGGAAGTCTCTGGAACTGAGTCTGGAAAGCTTTTAGCTGGTTAAGAAAAAAAAATATCTCTTTTGGATATGTGGACTCTAAAGAAATAAGTAGTAAAAAGACTAAGAATGCTGACATCACTCTGGATCCGGAAGGAGCAGAATCAGTTCTCAATGGTATTGGTGACATTGGTTCTCAACTCAGCATGACGACTAGTTGATTCAATTCAATACAGGCTCATACAGCCAACTACTCACTCAACATCTCCATGTGGGGGTTGAATGGACAGTGCAGACACGTCCCAAACTGAATTTCCTCTTCCACCCCACCTCCCTTCCTCTCATCACACACTTGCTTGACCTGCACCTTCCCCATCTTACTGATGGAAACTCAACTTTCCAGTGGCTCAGGCCAGAAACATCTTCGATATCTTTCTTTGTCTCTCATTCCCTACAGCTACTCTGTCAGGAGATCCCTTGACTCTACCTTCAAAATGTATTCAGACTCCCCTTCTTCTCTCCATCTTTACTACTACCATCTTAATCCAAGCCACCATTTATTATTTTTTGCCTAAATTCCCGAAAAACAATTTTCCACATTTGACCGTCTACCATCTATTTTTTTTAAGGTTTTATTTATTTTTTTGAGGGAGAGAGAGAAAGAGAGAGAGGGAACACAAGCAGGGGGAGTGGTAGAGGGAGAAGCAGGCCTCCCACTGAATGGGGAGACCAATGCAGGGATCCGTCCCAGGACCCAGGATCATTACCTGAGCTGAAGTAGACGCTTAACAACTGAGCCACCCAGGGGCCCCTACAATCTATTTTTTTTTTTTTTAAGACTTTATTTACTTATTTGACACAGAGAGAGACAGCCCAAGTAGAGGATGCAGCAGCCAGAGGGAAAGGGAGAAGCAGTGGGGAGCCTGACACAGGACTCAATCCCAGGACCCTGGGATCATGTCCGGAACCGAAGGCAGCCACTTAACGACTGAGCCACCCAGGCGCCCTCTATACAATCTATTCTTAACAGCAGCCAGAATGATATTTTCAAAATACGTCGTGTCACGGCTAGTCACAGTCCTGAAATGTCTTCACATTTCACTCAGAGTAAAAACCCAAGTCCTTACAATGGCTAACAAGACTTCACAGGCTCTCTCTTGTTTTCTTTCTTTCTTTCTTTTTTTTTTTTTAGATTGAATTTATTCATTTATTTGAGAGAGAGAAAGAGCAGGGGGGGGGGGGGGGGAGAGGCTGAAGGAGAGGGAAAAGGAGACTCCCCATTGAGCAGGGAGCCTTGATCCCAGGACTCTGAGATCATGACCTGAGCCAAAGGCAGCTGCTTAAGCGACTGAGCCACCCAGGTACCCCAGGATCTCTCCTGTTCTGACTCCCACCTCACTGTGCTGTTCTCTCTCCAGACATCACCTCCTATTTCTCTCCCTCTCTCTCACTTCGCTCCAGCCAGGCTGGCCTTGCACAAGACTGGCATGAGTTGGCACAAGCCCACGAGACCTTGATGTTACAGCTCAATGACTCTCAAATTTTAGGGAACATCAGGGTCCCTGGAGGGTGGATTGCTGGGCCGCACCAGAGTTACTGATGGGGACTGAGAATGTGTGTTTTTAGTAAGTTTCCAGATAATATTAACATTTGTGACCTGGGTGGGGACCATGCTCTGAGAACCATTAACTGCTCCTTCTGCCCGAAGCTTTCCCTGCGAATCTCTTTGCCTTCAAGCCTGTGCTCAAGTGTTACCTTCTCCGTGATCCCTACTCTGATCACTCTCTTTTCTACTGCCATCCACGACCTCACCCCCATCACTCTTGATCCCCCCGCCCTGCTCTGCTCTGGTTTTTCTGTCGTGCTCATCAGTTAACATTCTATATAATATATTCACTTATTTTAGTTATTCTGTCTTACCCACTAGAATATCAGCTCCTCAAGGGAGTTACCTTTTAATTTGTTCACTGCTGTACCCCCCAACACTTAGAATAGTGCCTGGCACATAATAGGTGCTCAATAAATATTCGCTCCATAAATGATTTAATACTTAATATTCCTATAAATGACAAGGATCCTAATTTCTTCATAGGCTTCTTATTTTCATGCTATTTCCTTTATGTAAAGTGTCCCTTCTTTTCTCAATCTCTTCACCTTAAATTTATTATCTTTTAAGTCACATCATTCTCTTTTAACTACTTTCACCTGCAGTGGCAACTCAGCTGTTTCTGACTATTCTCATTAGTTCCTGGGTGTTCTTTTTGTGTCCTTGGTTATAAAACCACTGGGAAAAGAGACTATGTTCTGAATCAATGACCAAATGATTGGATCTGAATAAACGCAGGTTGGGGGGTTGAACATTATTATATAGAGTGTCTAATAAATCAATAACTAGGATATTCTCATTTATATAAATATCAACAATTTGCAAATCTCTTTCACAATGAATTACTTTAATCTTCCTAAGATTTTTTTTGGATTGGGTAAAAAAAGATAGAATGTCTATTTTACATCTGGGGAATGTGAATTTAGGCTAAAATTCAGACAACAGGAACCACATCATCAGGATTACAGGATGAAGTCATGGAAGTTTCTGGCACAAAGCTGGAACACAAAATATGTTAGTTTTCCTTCCCTAAGAGATCTTAGAACAGCCATTTACATAAACTAATATTTACTGAGTTTCTACACTGTGCCAAGAGCTTAATAAATCTTGATCTTTATGGGGGCACCTGGCTGGCTCAGTTGGGGTTGTGAGTTTGAGTTCCACATTGGGTGTAAAGATTACTTTAAAAAAACCTTAACTTTATGTCCGTAAATCTTTTTTTTTTTTTTTTATTCACTTGAGAGAGAGAGATCACAAGTAGGCAGAGAGGCAGGCAGAGAGAGAGACAGAGAGAGGAGGAAGCAGGCTCCCCACTGAGCAGAGAGCCCAATGCGGGACTCAATCCCAGGATCCTGGGACCATGACCTGAGCTGAAGGCAGAGGCTTTAACCCACTGAGCCACCCAGGCGCCCTATGTCCGTAAATCTTAAACTACAATCTGGTGATATATTGTTTATTCCCATTTACTAATCAAGTAACAGACTCTTAAAGTTTAGGTAACTTGCAGGAAGTTTCACAGCTAGCAAGTGATGGAGCTAGAATTTGAGCTCCCAAATCATGATTTTTTTTTTCCCCTTGGGTAAACCACAGTATCTCTTTGCTGGCTTGGAACTCAGGTCTTTCCACTCAGAGTTCAGGGGTCTTGTGGGTATATCAACCCCTAACAGTTATGCTGCCCGGCACTAATTATCAATTAAACTGTTAATTTTAAATAAATTTTATAAACTTCTAGATAAAAATTAAAATAAATTCTACAAAAAGTATTTTTAAGTAAATATTAATACAGATTCTCTTGGTTCAGCTCTAGGGCAGCGAATGTTAATGACTCCTGCCTAGTACTTTTTTTCCCCCTTTGACTTTTACATGGAAAGTTAAAGCTGGAAAGGACCTTCGAAATCATGGGTCTTCCTCTTTTGGTTTGCAAATATGAAAACCAAGTCTTGCCCCAAATCAAAGCTAGGGACAGGGTGAAAGCAAGGTGTGTTTTGCTCCGTGCAGACCTTTCTTTGGCAGACACCCTTTGTGGAGGCTTTGGTGACAAGCCCTAAGGCCTGGTGGGTGCCAGCAATGCTGGTGTTGCCTTGAAGCAAGCAAAGCATTCTGGAGACACTTGCCTTTCCTCCTTGAGCCAAAAATGATGGCTAAAAAACAGGGAAGCATGCGCTGGTGCGGCACCCCAAGTTCCTAGCTCAGAGGACCAGGAGGAACGGGGTGAACAGGTTAAACACGGGCTGAAGGCCTGACCAGCTCCTGGTGTCCTACTGTTGGTGTGTGTGGAGTGTGAGATCACTGGCATAAGCCCTCGGTCTCCGAAAGACATTTTTATGTAGAAGGGAGATCCTAAGACCTTTTAAAATGTGCACGAAGGGTTTCTCCTACCATTCGCTGACGGTGGACAGGGCCAGGGAATCCACAACTACAGGGCTGAGATCATTTCTGTGAAGCAGGTCACACCAGGCCGACTGTGTTTGAGGCTCGTATTTGTAGAGACATGGACATGCAGGTGTAGGAGGGCCTCTCTGAGCAAGTGCTGGTTCTGGGAACAGGGCAGATGCCTAATTGGCCTAAAGTCTGAGATGGGAGTGTGCCCCTTCTGCCAGCTCCTTTAAAAAAGTCCTGGAAAGGCTTCCAGCAAATTCTTTGAAATGTTTTCTAGTTGATTCAAATATTAACACGGTCACAATCTTGGGGTAATTCTAAAAGCAGTCTTCTTCCGCTCTTCTGTATAACATTGACCATGTCAATAAAATGGGCTCTAAAAGCTGGTTCTTTACATAGGAATGTATCAATATTTCAACTTGGAGCTTTGAAGCCTGTCAGACACCCCTACTGCACAGAGTAGAAACTCAATATATTCATTACATAACTTCTTCAAAAGCTATTTCCGCATCTGAACAGAGAGTTTATCAAAGGCATGGACTTTTTTAAAAAATATCCTTTAAAATTGGTCTTTTTTTTTTTTTTAAGTTTGTTGAATCTCAGAGTCTTTTTTTTTTTTTTTTAATTTATTTATTTGACAGAAAGAGACACAGCCAGAGAGGGAACACAGGCAGGGAAAGTGGGAGAGGAAGAAGCAATCTTCCTGCTGAGCGGGGAGCCGGACGTGGGGCCCGATCCCAGGACTCTGGGATCATGACCTGAGCCACCCAGGCGCACCTAAGTTGGTCTCTTATGCTCCTTCCGCAAAACTCTTCGCTCAGTGCTGAGCAAGCGATAGATATTGAGTATACGTGGGATGGTTAAATGAACGGATTACAGGAACAGAGAGGCAAGGATGACTTACAGCCTGGTTCTTTGGGTTTCTCTCTATTGCCTTGCTCTGTCTTCCCCTCCCCCACCCCCTCTGGACCTCGCACCATCACACACACAGTCAACGCCCACCCTCTGCCATGCACTATGGCCCTGGCACCAGAGAGGGCCACCTGAGCACTTTTCTATGTGGATCCGCCCAGGCTAGAGCCTTGCCAAGCAATTACTTTCCAGGAAACCATACGACTCTGTTCTGTTTCTGTCATGCGGCCAGAGTGGCATGCCAACGAGCTCCGTTCAAGGATGGATCGTTCACGCTACTCTCAGAAAAATCCACCATCGGGCTGTTTGCCCATTAATTAAATTGACTAGTGTGCCTGGAAGGGTAGGGGGAAAGGATCTGGGCAAGCTGTCTATTCCGTGTTTAAATGGATTTATATTCAACTTTGAAAAGGGATTGAGATTTGTTTTTTTCCTTCTTGAGATTGAAATCATCTTACAAGTAAATACTGGAAATGTGATTCTATGATTTTCGTTTTCTATTGTATTATTCTTATTGCTGTTTATTGTTTTGATGTCTTCATGAAAAGATGATCTTCCTTCAAAATAAGGCTGGATCTCAGGTCAGAAGGATTGCAGGAAGGAGCCCTGGCCAAGGAGAACCTGAGGCTTCAGAACCACTCAAGGTTTTACAACGCGTCCAGCTCCGCAAAGCCAAGGTACCTGTTCTAAAGGAACAGATAATATCTGCCCTGATTATCTGAGGAGATTCTTTTGAAGGCTAATCCTCCTAAATGCTCCTTGAAAAACCACATAATGTGTTATTTTTCAATATATTAAGAATATGGTCCTTTGTTTATTTTTAAGAAACTAGTGAGGCTGGTGATGACCTTTATGTTAGAAGAGGCCCCAGAAATAGGGTCAACCCTGTGGAGAGAAGGCTGTGGGGGTGGGAATGGGGGGCGGACAATGGCCATGGAAAGGGAAGGAGGCGTTAGAGCGCCCCCACGTGGCAACTTGGGCGTGAGGGGAGGCGGTGGGAGGGGCGGACCCTTCCAGTGGGACCGGTGGTGAAAAAGGAAAACAGTCCTAGAAGTCAGCCTCATCTCTCATAGGAGCATTTAAATATCATAAAGAAAAAAAGAAGAAGAAGAGAAAAAAAGAACGTATTTCATGCAAACTGTGCTCCAAGTCACAGGCCTCCTTTTTAGGGTCTGCTGCCACTTTACATTCAATTCGCTGCTCTGGTGAACACAATGAAGTGTTTAGATTCCATTAAGAAACCTCAAAAAAATGGAAAAAAAAAAAAAAAAGAACTCAACCTTGGGCCTTTTGAGTTAGCAGGAAAGCTCTTTAAAAGCTTCTCACAAGCTATTATTTGTGCATTCAGAAAACCATTAGGACTTCCTCCTTTGGAAATCTGTGCGTGTGTGTGTGTGTGTGTGTGTGTGTGTGTGTGTGTGTTTTTAAGCTTCTGATTTTAAACATCTTTATTTTCTTACCTTGACCCTTATCCTCAAGAACAAATTTCCCTGCCTCACCAGATAGTACGGTTTCTGAGCTTCTTGGACGTGGACTGGATTTGTAACAGTAAAGTGGCATAAGTGATGGGAAGAAGATTGGAATCACAAGGACTTGGGGGAGCGGAAAAGTGGGTGCATAAACATTCTGAACACTTAGAAATGGTGTGAGATTCATGGGGGGCCCTGGACAAGCCTTCTGCTTCAGAAGGATATTTGCCAGTTGGTGATGGAGATACCAGGGGACCAGACTGAATCACAGTGGAAAACATCTCTTCCCTCCTGATGCTCTCAAGGAATGAGGACTAAGACAGACACCCTGAGAGGCATCCTGCAGTGGCTGTTGGAAGTGTGAAATCTCTGGGGCAACCTCTTGGGCTGAACCCCCAGCTCTGGCACTCGCTGCTGAGCTTGGGCAATAGTCCTAAGAGCAACATCCCAAGTAATTCATATCAGATTCCACAATCTTCTATTTAACAAGACCTATATGCCCTTCTCTACCCAGCAAACCCAATTTTACCAAACAATGAATTCCAGGATAGGCCTTCCCAGTTCTTTAGAGGAGAAAGTAAGAATGTATTTGTAGATATAAAGAGTGTAGGCTTTTTTTTTTTTTTTAAGATTTTATTTATTTATTTGACAGAGAGATCACAAGTAGGGAGAGAGGCAGGCAGAGAGAGAGGAGAAAGCAGGCTCCCTGCCGAGCAGAGAGCCCGATGCGGGGCTCGATCCCAGGACTCTGAGATCATGACCTGAGCCGAAGGCAGTGGCTTAACCCACTGAGCCACCCAGGCGCCCCAAGAGTGTAGGCTTTGAAGTCACCTTGGCAGGATTCAAATGTTGGTCCCTCCACCGGCTAGCCAGGTAGCCTCTTATTCTTTCAATCAGCCTCAGTTTCTTCATCTGTAAACTGGGCATAATAATAATTTCTATCTCAGAAGGTAGTTGTGAGGACTAAATGCAACCATACATGTAAGTTTCTTAACACACTGCCGGACACAGAGTAAGCACTCGGTAAATAGTAACTACAATAGTAATATTTTTCATCTTTGCTATTTGAGACATGATATTACAATGCCTAGTCAAGGAATTGGAACTGGAATGTCAAAGACATTGCCTGTGAAAAGGTTTAAAACCTTAAATACATCAGTGAACTAATATTTTTATTTTATCTAACCATAAAAGCTTTCTTCTCAGTAAGATTTTCCCATGTTTCTTCCATTGTGGTCTTGGTCAGATGACCTGGGGAGCAGAGGAATTAATTAACTTGTTTAAGAAACTAATTTTGGAAGAGGCAGTCAGCGGTGCTCAGGTTATATTTATAGGAAGCAACCTTTGAACTTTCAATAAGCACCATCAATGAGCTCCTTCCTCCCCTTCGAGCTTTAGCGGAGGCTGGCTCATCACATGCTGGGACCCACTGACATTAGCGAGATGCAGGAATGGGTCATAATCTCACTCACATCTCACTGTTAGACAAAATCCCAGTCACATAAGAACTTCCTTCTCTACTTCTTCTTTTTTTTTTTTTTTTTTAAGATTTTATTTATTTGACACAGAGAGAAAGAGAGATCACAAATAGGCAGAGAGGGAGGCAGAGAGGGGGAAGCAGGCTTCCTGCTGAGCAGAGAGCCCGGAGATCATGACCAGAGCCCATAGGCAGAGGCTTAACCCACTGAGCCACCCAGGCACCACCGGAGAATTTCCTTATGCTCTCAGCTCCAGGGATCAACTCTCAAGTTGGCCACACACCCCCTAGGGAGCCCATTTGAAAAGCCCCCCCCCCCCCCCCCCCACAAGCCTGCAGGCAATACCCTATGGCAGGAGGCGTCAAGAGGGAAGGAATAGTTTGGGGAACCTAGGCCTCGAGTGACCTCAAGCTGAGAAGTTTCTACTTGACCCAGAGATTGGTGGAAAGATCTCCTTTTTAGATATTAATGTGCAGACAAATCACCTGGTGACCTTGTTAAAATGCAGATTCAGTAGGTCTGGAGTAGGACCTGAGATTCTGCATTTCTGGTAAACTCCCAGCTGATACCCATGTTGCTGGTCCATAGACAGTACTTTGAGCCCGATTTGGGGGCTCGATCCCAGGACCCTGAGATCATGACCTGAGCCAAAGGCAGAGGCTTAACCCACTGAGCCACTCAGGCACCACCCCCCTTCTCTACTTCTTGATAGAAAGAATCCATCTCAGCTATCCCTGTGGTCACTAGTGGTGACGAAGAGCCAGGACTGGGGACGTGTGGTGAACAGGAGACCCCAGTGGCCGGAGATGAGGGAGGATGATGGGTAGAGAAGGTGGCACTTGGGTAAAACACTGCCTTCCTGGGTCTCCCTTGCCACGTGGCATTTCTTTCACAAAACAGGGTGGGGAGGGAATTCCTGGGATTACAGTACCCAGGCCCATTAGAACAGCAGAGAATAGGTCCCCATCTCTCTGTGAGGAGGCACTGAGGGCTCTCAGAGGCGGTGGGGAGGCCTCCTTGAAGCTGTGTTTCCTGCAGGTGGTTAAAGGCAACTGTTCAGTGTAGAGGCCTCTTTTAGACAACGACACGCCCATGAGGTGACCCATCCCAAAATATCCGTAGGCCCTAACTAACCAATACTTATGACCAGGCCCAGATACCAAAAAAGGGAAATTCCATACATTACCATACTTCCTTACTTCCCCTCTCTATTTTTTTTAAGAGTTTATTTTTTATTTGAGAGAGAGAGAGAGAGAGCAAGAGACAGCACGAGACGAGTTGGGGGGTAGAGGGAGAGAGAGAAGCAGGCTCCCCATGAGCAGGGAGCCCGATGCAGGGCTTGATCTCAGGACCAGGACCCAGGGATCATGACCTGAGCTGAAGGCAAGATGCCCAACTGACTGACCAGGCACCCCTCACCTTCCTTCTTTAAAAACAGCCTCCACCCCCTGTCTGGCCATGGACAGCCTCTCTGCTGTCCAGCCCGCTGCTCCCTCGCAGTGGATTCAATCACCTTCTATGTCCTTCGTTCTGCCTGAGGGGAATCCTTCCATGCCTGGGCCACCAGCTTCAAGCCCATCACTGCCCCCCACCTGACTGGACAGACACCACGTTAAGTAGCAGTAGAAAATCTCTGAGGAAAGATGCACCGTTAGTAAGGGTGGGACCTTTGCCAGTGTATGAGGATCACTTCCCCTAATCATTTTGCCTCAAATAAAAGGGAGGGAGCAGTTAAGCTCTTTGGGAATAAGATCCAGGTGGGGATAGTGATCAGGCTTCAGGCAGCAAAATCGGGCCTTGGGGGATTGGTGTGTGACTTTGGATGCACGGGTTCCCTCTTTCCTTGAACAACAGATCACAGCGCTCTGAGAAAAGTGCTCTGCCACACACTTGCTGATCAGCTTTCAGAAAGGAACAGAGCAGTGGGGAAGCCAGGAGGGGCCGGCTGAGGCCCAAACACCTTGACAGGCAGATGGGGACTTGCTCCCTTCACTCAGGAGTCGTCTTGTTTAACGAATTTCAATGCTGGAGATATCCTGTACAGTTGCCTGATACTTTCCCTCAATATTCCCTTCTCTTCTCTCTTTTACACTTTCACCTCAACACCTCCCTCCATGTGACTTGCTGGAACACCCTCCATTTCCTTACTTTATTTGAAAAAAATGTATTATATTGTCAAATAAATCACGGTTCACCTGGTATACTTGAGAATAGCGGAAAAAGCCTTTTGTCTCTGGACAAAAGACACTTAGAGAAATCGCACCCCATTATCCTCCAGGTAATGGAAGAAAATTACAAATGACAGTGAAAAAAAAAAAGAAATGGTTCATTTAGAAGACATAGTGATAGTATAACAGTATTTTCTTAGGGTATTAATTAATGAATCTGTAATTGCTACATTTAAACCACCTAAGATGGAAGATACTAAATCATTTTTGAAAAGAAGCTTTGCACATATCTCATTTTCCCCAAATAGCCACCTCTCTGATTCCTTTCAGTGTTGTAGGAAAACCCTGCCATTTACAAATGCTTTTGCTCATATCTTCTCATTTTGGTCAATACATGTTACCGCACAGTGGGCAGTCCCCCTCATTTTCTGAATGCAGATACCCAGACAGGTTAGGTGACTTGTTCAAGGTCACCCAGCTCCCTGGGGCTCAGGGTGGCTCCCTGCTCGTTCTCCGGGTGTTCCCAGCTCTGTGCTGCTGCCTTCTGTTGTTTAAAACAAAATGAAAAACAACGCATTACTCTTGGCACTATCTTCACTAGGTTATACTTGGCTTAGCTTTGCACCTAGGCACCCTTTGAAATGTGATTCTGAGCTGGGAAAAGGGCTATTTTAATACCCCCGGGTGAGGCTTAGTTGAATTTTTCCTAGTATGTGCCTGTGACTAAGAGAACACAATGTCTCAAGTGGTTGTTCCTTCCGGCTCTGGTAATATTTGTTTTGCTCAAATCATGAAGTGACAATTAATTTCCCTTTTAAATACACTGGAAATGTATAGTAACCGTTTCGGAAAGGCAGGTGGGTTACACACTATTTTTGTAAAGGATGATACATAAAGGAGAACTTCCCATAAGTTTCAAGTTAGAAGCAGCTGATATTCCTCAATAGAAAACACTGGAAAAACAAAAACATCTTCAACAGAAAATACCAGAAAAGCAAAACGTCTTCCTGCTTATGTCTTGGTGAGGGACTGGCCCACCACGCTTCATACACACCCGGAAATTCCAACACTCATCCGAAAGAGCATTCTAATCCTCAGGAAATGCACCTTAAAACACCCACCCACCCCCACCCCCACAGCCACTGCTGATGTAACATCACAAAGACATTCGTGTAGGTAATGTTACCAGGATTAGTTTCATCAGAGACATTTCCTGGCTCCAAATAGCTTTAGAGGGTTTTAAAACAGCAGGAAAGTTGGTGATCAATTCTGACAGAGCCAGCCTAACTGCTGACACTGTGCTTAGTAAGTCCGACCAGGTTATTTTCAGGATTTCCAAAGAACAGACTTCTGCACCACAGCCTTAAATAAATGGAGTTTCCAGCAAACAGGGGTGAGAATTTTGTCAGGGTTCTGGTTCCTTCGGGGCTCAGGAATTCTCACCTCCTCAGGGTCGCCCGGCACTGACATCACGGGCATGTTTTCTATCTTGAGAATTTGGGTCTCGCTTTCTTTTTGCAGTTTTTAAGAAAAGAAAACGAAATAATAACCTGTTATGTGCCCACTATTATGTGGCAGCTGTAAAGAAAGCCGAGGGGATGACTCACTGTCCCTTGAACACATCATGCGTATCCCAGCCCCCGCACCTTTGCTTGTGTCCTTCTCGCAATGCCCTTGCCCCTCCCGGCCTGCCGAGGGGGGCTACGTGCCCCCGGGCCTCATCTCCGGCCTCTTGCCGCCTGTCTGCTGTGCCCGGGTAGGTCGTGCTCTCTGCCTCCTCGGAGCTCCTGCAGCCCTCGCTGTCTGCACGACACAGACACAGCACATCCTCTCTGATGGGGATGATTCTCTTTTAGTTCCTAGCTCTGGAAATAGGCTGTAAATTCCATCAGCGAGGTGTACGCTTACTTCCTTTCCTTTTTTCTTGGAGACACATTTCCCTGCGAGCACGCCTCATACCAAATAGGTCCTCAAAGTCGTCTTTTGCTTGGTTCATGAATCCCATGAGTGCTTGGGGAAGGACTGTATATGAGTTTGGGCAGCAGAGCTGTTGTTTCTCCCCATTCCCTGGTTTAAGGTCTCTTCTGGACTGTGGGCTCATGTCTTGCAGAGCAAGGTCAGGGGCGGGGTGCAGTGTTTACAGGAGAACTCCCCTGGAAGGTGTGCTATCTCTCTCTCCCTCTTTCTCTTCTCTGTGGCTGTTATCCCAACCTGTGGCAAGGACGTCATTGAGAATTATGAAGATTCAGGGGGAGCTGAGGGTCCTGGCTTAATGGAGTGCCAAGCTCAGCTCCAAGGAGGCCCAGGAGATAAGAGGAAGAAAATAGAGCTTCAGGTTAGGGAAAGTGCCTCCTTCTCTCCCACGGCCACCAGGGGAAAGAAGCTGAGAGATTCTGTGTGAGAGTTAAAGATCCTCTTGTTGCCCTTTCCATGGGGCTGGATTCACATGTTGCAAGAAGGAAGTGGGGCAAATGGATCCTTGTTCCTGGTGTTAAATGAGGCTTTTCTGGAGAAGAGCTGACAAAGCAGAGATATTGGGAGGAGGGGAGCCGAGACAGCAGAAAGTTATCTGGGCGAGCCAGGGAGGAGGAACAGCTCAGTGGCATGGAGATCAGAGTGGGTATGAAATTCATCTCAGCGGAGGGAGCATTGTGTTTGAGAGAGAGCTCTTGGGGGAAAGGATTTCATTGCATGAAGCAAATGTTAGGGAAATTTTTAACTGACTCTACAGAAAGCTTAACTGAGTTAAGGGGTGAGTAATAACCTGAATTCTGATGACACAAGGATGTGTGAACAGTCAGGCTATGCCAGAAGGCCGCAGGTGCAACAGTGAAGAGTGTGGGCTTGGGGTAGACGGGGCTGTGTTCAAATCTCGGCCAGGTTGTGTCCCTGGCCAAGTTATCGGTTCTGAGTCTCAGTTTCTTCGTCTGTAAAGTAAGTATGTCTACCACAGCATTGTTGAGAGGATTAAATGAGATAATATAAGATGTCAGTGAAGTCCCTGGCATTTAATAAATGGTAGTTCCATCTATATAAAGGATGGAACAGAAGGGCGGGATACATTTTGATCTCTTTTTTAAAAAAATATTTATTTATTCGAGAGAGAATGAACGAGACAGAGCGAGAGCACACGCACACAGCAGGAGAAGGGGAAAAGGGAGAGGGAGAAGCAGACTCCCTGCTGAGCAGGGAGACACCCAGGCGATCCCAGGACCCGGAGATCATGACCTGAGCCGAAGGCAGATGCTCAACCAAATAAGCCACCAGGTGCCTCTCTTGATCTCTTTTTAAGCAACTCCAGCTTTGGGGCACTCTGAGCGTGCCAAGGAGGGACACGGAGAGAAATCCCTCGTGGAGGGCATGGCCAAGGCAATTCTAGGAACACTGATGTCTAATGTGGAATTTGAAATGATTTCCTGCTCTGGGCTCTAATAGCTCTGTCTGTCCTCATTAGCCACAACATCTTCGGGAAACTCTGTTATGTGCAACTGCTTTGTGTTAGTGGTGTTTAGGAACAGAAAGGAGACAGGTCATGTCTGTGCTGTGGATACCTCCAGCGGGAAGGTGGAGAGCATCGAGGACAGAGCAAGAAGCCCCGTTTCAGAGCCAGAAGTGGTAGGTGCTGGAAGGAGCGCCATCAGTCCACACCGAGTATCAAATGCAAGAGCGGCCGGCCTCCTCCGAAGGGAAGTGGACTTAGTCACATCCAGGTTATGCTAACATACCCATAACTGTCACTAGAAGGAATCGGGAAATACCTCTGGTCATTGAGCTAACCGAACTAGAGCCAAGAGGTGATAGGAAGGCTTTCTTGGGCCCTCTGCCCAGCAGCTATTTGTCACATGCTGATTAAGTCAGGTCAAGCTGACTCACCTGGAGTAGCTCTTGCACCTTCGAATTAATCTGTATGCACCGAGTTTACAAAGCCAGCATCTCTAAGTGTCCTTTGTGACTCCAGGCACTCATTCTTCTCCTCTGTGTGACAGGAAGGTTTCCCCAGGTCACCGGCCTCAGGGACAGACAGGATGCATATCAGTAATAGCACAGAAATGATTCGGCTCCAAATGGGGATGGATTTCTGGGGCCCCTGGCTTCAGTGACGAGTTCCCTGATGGGCTGCTCGAGCACCCACCAATGAATAATTGTGAAATAATTGTGGGGGGCCCCTCGGACAATGCATCAGCCATGGGCGGCCACAGCCCTCACCACCACCTGCCTCTGGGGCAGTGAGTGCCCTTACACACACACACACACACACACACACACACACACGCATGCACACATGTCCTTTGCCTTGGACAGCCAGTGGCGCTCACTCTTCTATTCAGGCAGGAGCCAGGTTCCTGCTATTCTTAGGCTCTTACTCCTTCTCCCACTACCCTTGAGCCTCCCCACGTTGCCCATGACGTCATCCTGACAGTAAGCAGCCCTGTCGGGGGCAAGAGCCGAACCACCGCCATCCATCATTTCCTATCTCTTTAAATAAACCCTGTTCACCCACACAAGTGGCTTGACGGCCCTTTGCAAGCCTCTGCGGTAAGTTTCCAGAATTTCTCCAGACCATCCAGCCCCCCTTTTGCTCCCTCTGCTACTCATTTGTTATTCTTAGCTTTCCTATCAGCGGCCACACCCTTTCTACCAGCTTCCTCGGCCCCAGTCTGGGGCTACGCAGCATTCCTCTACCTCAAAAACCTACAGCTTCACGAAAGCCTTGAAAACTCTAAGCCATGGAAAAATTTATAAACTATGTTAGAATTATAAACCATAAAATAAGTATAAACTCCAACAAATTAGAGGACTATTAAAAAGGTTTTTTTGAACTGTCATATGCTTCTCCTGCCCGAATATTTTGGAGGCCCAATTGGCTGGTTCTGCCTGATGGGGAAGTGCACCTGTCCCCTGGCCTCCCCCCAACTCCCACCCCACAGCTGGTGGGCTCACCCCATACCTTGCTTCTAGCTTCTTCCCTCCCTAAAGTAGCCTCTTCTATCCCATCCCCATCAGTCCCAGTGTGTCTATCTGTTTTGTCTCCTTAATTCATTTTCACTGAATTGATTGTTACTTTGTTGTTTTTTCAACAAAGATGACTGAAATGCCAGTGATAAGCACCACACTAGACTCTGTGTGACAGTTACTCCCTCCTGCAGCCAAGCCCAGGAGATGACAATAGGAATAGGGAGAACGATTTAAGCAACAGGCTGTGGCAATTGTGTTGACCCCAAGCAAATCGACATGGGTCAC
The DNA here is from genome assembly GCF_002288905.1 of Enhydra lutris kenyoni. Taxonomy (NCBI): domain Eukaryota; kingdom Metazoa; phylum Chordata; class Mammalia; order Carnivora; family Mustelidae; genus Enhydra; species Enhydra lutris. The sequence continues at coordinate 16,673,053 of NW_019154108.1, read as the reverse complement.
CAGAGCATCCATCATTTCTCACTGCAAGTGTTTTTTAATGCCAGTAGAGATGATTATGCATAATTTATTATCTAATTGACTTGACCAAAAGGCCATGAGGGAAATAACAAGCATATCCAGAAGGACCCCCCCTTCCCTCCCATCCCACGTCTTCCTTCCTTCCTTCCTTCCTTCCTCCCTTCCTTCTTGTTTTTTATTTTTTATCAAAATGCATTCAAAATGGGTTTGCTCTTTATCTATAACTCAAAGTCTTTATCTCATGATCTCATTCTTTGTGGCGCAACCCTTCCCAAACTCCTTCTCAGACCTTGTCTGAGTTGAGGGGAACTCCTGGGCCACATACGGTTCTGCACAGTATTTATTTCAATTGCAAGCAGTTTTGTCAGCAAAGTATCATTACTGAGGAGGAAGCCTCTTTGCCAGGGAACCTGGAGTGGTGTCTGCGCACCTAGACAGTGACACCTCTCCTGGGACCTTCACGTTGCCTTTCAAAATATTGTGCGTACAAGCTTTTTGTATTCTTGCCCCTCCCCCACCCACGCCATTTTCCTCCCAGGTCTCATCGACCAGTATGCTTTCCCCTGAATGTACTCTTTTGTTTCACTCATGGTACTTCTCCTCACCTTGATACCCTCAGAACTGTCTCTTTAGAATCTTATGGTCGTTCCTCACCGTCTACTCCACAATAGGCACAGCTGTTCCAGGAGGTGAGGAGAGCCTGCCCATCTCATATTTTGGAGATAATTTCGAGATTTTACCCAAGAAGAGATATTGAGGAAGGTCTTGAGATGGACCACGTGGTGAAGACGAGATAGAAAAGATAAAACATTTGGGCGTGAGGAGCACCTTTGTGTCCTAGGACTGCTGTAACAAAGTGCCACAGACTGGGGGACTGAAAACAACAGAAATTTATGGCCTCAGCCCTGGAGGTTATAAGTCCAGAGTCTAGTTAGTAGGGCCCTGGTCTCTCTCTGAAACCTGTAGGGGAGGATCTTCCTTGCCTCTTCCAGCTTGCTCTGGTTTGCAGGCCGTATTCAGCATTCTTGGGGAGCCCTCCCATCTCTCCAGTTCTCTGCCTTCCTTCGTTGTCACACCACATTCTATTTGTGTGTCTCTGTGTCCACGTGACTATCTTACAAGGACACAAGTCATATTGGAGTAAGGGTCGGCCCTACTCCAGTATGACCCCATCTTAACCAATGATATCTGCCATGACCCTAATTCCAAATCAGGTCACATTCTGAGATACTGGGGGCTAGGACCTCAACATATCTTTTGGGGCAGGGGACAAAAATTCAACAAGGAGCAGGACCATTTGGAGAAAAGTCGGTGGCTCAGTTTGGCTGAGAAGTTGACTTGATTAGGGAGTAATGGGAGATGAAGACAATCTAGCCACTAAAATCATTGGAGAGCAAAACTAGGGCTTGTTAGTTTCATTTAACAAGAGAAGTTTTCTCCGTCTCTCATTCCAGTCCAGCACCTTACAATTTTTGCCATTGGTCAAAAGAATCATAGAATCATACCAATAATGTCTTTTCTATCTATTGGTCATTCCCTTGTTTATTAATCCAATAGTATTTTGGGGGCATCATGTGCCGGGAGCCATCCCAGGCAATGGGGATTCAGTGGCCACCAAGACAAACCTAACTTTTGCTCTTCTGAAAAACAACTCTAAGTGTGATCTTACTAGTCTTCCCCTATGACCTTTTCCATCAACATGTAATCATGTTTCAAGGGAATTCCAAGGTAGAGAAATTAAAAATGGGCAGGTCGCAAAAGGCAAAACGAAATAGGAAATTAATTAAAAAATAGAAAATAAGTAAACATAGTTGAGATAGGTAGCAAGCATGTGCAAAGCTCTTTCTACACCAAGGCCAATGCCCTTAACATACTACAAGGTATCAGATAACTAATTCTTCCAAACTGCTAAGGCATGCTTGTCACTGAAAACAGAGAACTTTCCACTGACCCTCCTGGATGGTGATGGTATAACACACTGACCAATACTCAGCCAACTATTGAAGTCTGAGAGGCACAGTGGGAAATATACAGCTATTTCTTCTATGCATTAGGGATAATTGGACCATGTCTTGACAAACACAATGAGTTGGAAGCAAGCCTTCAATTCTAATCTGGCAACACACTTGTTGATAAATTGCAAAATGTCTCCCGGTTTCCATGGAAAAAAGGAAGATACTGCAGACATGTGATTCAGTGCAGTTATGTTCACTACAGTTAATAGTTTCCATAAACTTACAGATGGTCTCTGAATTGGGCAGTATTTGCAGAAATTGTATTCTAATACTGTAAAATACTACATAGAATGTACTTTCAAAGGTATAATGTGCATGAGGCAGCAAATCTCTTATTCAGTGAGTGACCCTACACTAGCAGGGAGTTTTTCATTAAATAATATGTTGTCACAAAAGGTAGGGAAGAAGAAAGGAAAAAAAAAAAAGAGTAAGGTGGTGAAAGTCATTGGGACGTTCATGAATAGTCTGGCATTCATCTCTTTCCAAGAACATAGTAGGATTGTACCTCTGCCCCCTTTGAAGTTAGGTTATGACCACGTAACTTACATTGGCTGATGAAATGGGTTAGAAGTGATTTGTCACTCCTGAGTGAAACCTTTCAGAACCAGGGCACAATTTTGTAACTTTCTCCTTTATTGCTGCTTTAGAGATTGTGGAAGAAGGTGTCGAGATGGGTCCTGTCAGAATGGATCTCTGATGACTCTGCTGTGCAGAGAAACAGAGTGTGGGTAGAATCACAGATTTATGGGATAAAGTCATTGAAGTTTAGGGGGTTTTGTTACTGCCATATAACCATATAATTGATATTAGCAGTAAATTCTCCATGTCCATTCCTACTAACAGACTAGCTAACACCTTTAGTGTTAATGGGGCAGAGTTCTCTGATGGATGAATGGTGCCCCCTAAGGGGAATTCTTTGGGGGGTGCACCTGCCAGGGTAGATCTGTCAGGAAGGCCAAGATTGGGCTCCAGATAGATTGTAAAGGCTTTAGTAGGAAGCTACTAAAATACATTTATTTTTATTTATTTTTTTAAATTTTATTTTTTATAAACATATAATATATTTTTATCCCCAGGGGTACAGGTCTGTGAATCGCCAGGTTTACACACTTCACAGCACTCACCATAGCACACACCCTCCCTAATGTCCATAATCCCACCCCCCCAACTCCCCTCCCCCCATTAACCCTCAGTTTGTTTTGTGAGATTAAGAGTCACTTATGGTTTGTCTCCCTCCCAATCCCATCTTGTTTCATTTACTCTTCTCCTACCCCCTTAACCCCCCGTGTTGCATCTCCTCTCCCTCATATCAGGGAGATCATATGATAGTTGTCTTTCTCCGATTGACTTATTTCACTAAGCATGATACCCTCTAGTTCCATCCACATCGTCGCAAATGGCAAGATTTCATTTCTTTTGATGGCTGCATAGTATTCCATTGTGTATATATACCACATCTTCTTTATCCATTCGTCTGTTGATGGACATCTAGGTTCTTTCCATAGTTTGGCTATTGTAGACATTGCTGCTATAAACATTCGGGTGCACATGCCCCTTCGGATCACTACGTTTGTATCTTTAGGGTAAATACCCAGTAATGCAATTGCTGGGTCATAGGGTAGTTCTATTTTCAACATTTTGAGGAACCTCCATGCTGTTTTCCAGAGTGGTTGCACCAGCTTGCATTCCCACCAACAGTGTAGGAGGGTTCCCCTTTCTCCGCATCCTCGCCAGCATCTGTCATTTCCTGACTTGTTAACTGTAGCCATTCTGACTGGTGTGAGGTGATATCTCATTGTGGTTTTGATTTGTTAAAATACATTTATTTTAATTACTCAGTTGTGATAGATGCTTTGGATAACTATGAAATACTTCAATATATTTTAGGTTAATATGATTCTATCCTAGTCAATAGTCAGCCGTGAAGTCCCAAGAATATTATGATGAACAAAAGGAAAAGGGAGGAAAAAGAGGGAAAACCGTGGTCAACAGAATGCCACGTTAATAGACGGATTGTAGCCATTGACTTAATGTCAACCTCATCCATTTCTCTCTATTCTCAACTCCCTTCATTAAGCCAATCTAATCACCCATTTTTGATTCAGAATTTCACTCTTACACTTCGACAGTGATTGTCATATCTACCTAAAATTACTTCTGGAACAAAGCAGGGTACAAATGGAAGAGGAGACTCTTTACCCTAGGGAACTGTGAGGCTTGTTTTACCCCTAACTTTCTTTTTCCCTCCCTGCTTCCCAATCAATTTCCTTTACCCAAACCACTGTCTTCCAAGTGTGCCATGATGACTTTCCTCACATGGTTTCACTCACCAGTAAAGCCCTTCTTGCTTGCTGTTTCCTATTCAAATGTGACCATCCCTTAAGGCTCAACTCCCATCTCCAGGAAGCACTGGAAGCTTCTGATGTCTTTGCTGACTTTTCTCTTTTCTGAATTCCTCAGTATATTATTTAGTGCTTGATTATATAATGGTTCACCTCTCTTTTGTGTGCACCTGTCTTGTCCCCCAGTCCCTGTTTGGGGTTGTGTGCAACTCAAGACTTCTCTCTCTCTCATCCCTTCTTTCTCTGTCTTATGTCTCTCCATAAACAACTCACCCTATACCATGCACAGAAACACAAAATGAAACAGACCTTATTATTAAAAGCAAAAGAGCATGACAATTTAATGTAACCAAAATAATTCAAATATTATCTTTACTTATGACTGATAACATGCCCTTGCAAAAAAATTATGGTGTATGCAAGATAACTATTACATGAAAGCTATTTTACTGTTTAGAAGTTAGAAAAGAACAAATTACATATTTAGGATAAAATATCACAAATAGACTTTCTTTTTACCTTCTTGATATTTTATATGAAATTGAGGTTCTTTGAATCATTTGCAAAGCATGTCAATTAAAAAGAAAATTGCCCGAACCTTCTGCTGATATGTTATGCTTTTGCTTATACTCAGCACAAATGTAGGCTCAACGCCTTTGATGCTTCTATATACCCATACACTCAGAGAATCAGAAACGGTAATTAGCATGTGATCAGTTGTCAATAAATTCTTGCTGTTTGTTCACCCTCACTATAAAGTGCTCTGATTTTTTTGACCGAACCTTTCGGACCTGAGCTCTGGCTTTCATATGCTAATATATGTATAATACATATATATCCGTGTATTTTAGCTTTTTTAAAAAATATTTTATTTATTTATTTGAGAGAGAGAGAGAGCATGGGTGGGGGGGGTAGGCAGAGGGAGAGGGAGAAGCAGACTCCCCGCTGAGCAAGGAGCCCCATACAGGACTCAATCCCAGGACCCTGGCATCATGAGCTGGGCTGAAGGCCAATGCTTAACTGACTGAGCCACCCAGGTGCCCCATGTATTTTAGTTTTAAGTAATTTGAGCATATGTGTGTTTAAAGCCTTTTTGGAAAAAAATGGGAAATTTTGAATACAAAGGACTTCATGATTATTGATATTTGTTCATTTTCTTAACTATGATAATGGCATTATGGTTTTATAATGGAATTTTCTTATTTTTACGAGATTCATACTATAGTACTTAGGTTTTTTTTGAAGTACCACGATGTCTGTGACTTATTCTCAAATGGTTCATCAAAAAATCGTAGATCATAAATAGATAAAGCAAATTTGGAAAACTGTTAACAATTGTTGAATCCAGGCGATAGAAAGTTGGGTGATTATTTACTATTCTTTCAATTTTCTGTACATTTCAAAATGTTAATAATAAACAATTGATTTAAAAAACTCTTGTCATGAAAAAAAATCAGAAGCAGGAACATCAATATTCAGACCGGTTATAAGCATCAGCGACATGTCTGTGCGTACACGAGTGTCTGATGGAATCTTGTCAGTAAGGTTTACAGTGCTGCTATTTCTGAGCAACACGGATGCACTTTAATAAATAAAGATTACGGGGTGCCTGGGTGGCTCAATGGGTTAAAGCCTCTGCCTTGGGCTTAGGTCATGGTCTCAGGGTCCTGGGATCGAGCCCTGCATCGGGCTCTCTGCTCAGCAGGGAGCCTGCTTCCTCCTCTCTCCCTGCCTGCCTCTCTGCCTACTTGTGATCTCTGTCAAATAAATAAATAAAATCTTAAAAATAAATAAATAAAGATTGCTATTTGCTTGACTCATTTTGGGGATCAGGAAGAGAGGTTTAATTCTATTGTCAGAATAATGGACTAAAGGTATACACGGTCATTTGACATTTCAAAAGCTGGAAATTAAAAACTTACAATCTTGGAGCATCTGGTGGCTCAGTCAGTTAAGCATCTGACTCTCAATTTTGGCTCAGGCCCATGACCTCAGGGTGGTGGGATCAATGTCAAGGTGGAGAGCAGAGTCTGCTTGAGATTCCCCCTCTTCCTTAGTCCCTTCCCACTGACTCACACATAAATAAATAAATTGTAAAAGAAGAGAAAAAAAAGAACCTACTTGAATGTTATTCTCTATTTTAAAGTAATATAAACAAAACTATTTAATGTGATGGTGTCTGCCTGACCAGATTTTCTTGATGATGAAAACCATTCCTGGTTTTTGATTACTAACATCTTACCAACTCTTGCGAGCATAAATGGCATAGAATTCATCAAAGTCACGGTTTCTTCCAGGGTGATGCTCAGCTGAGAACACTGAGATCAACAACAATGGGATCTATTGATGAATGTAAATGTAAAGAAAATGTAGTGTATGAAAATTCTAATTTTGGCACATTTTCACTTCCTGAGTCTTTTAAACTATAATAAACATATACTAAATATTTATCTTTTATTGTGTATTTTAGAATGTCAATTTTTAAAGGTTTTATTTATTTATTTGACAGAGATCACAAGCAGGCAGAGAAGCAGGCAGAGAGAGAGGAGGAAGCAGGTTCCCTGCAGAGCTGAGAGCCCGATGTGGGGCTCGATCCCAGGACCCTGAGATCATGACCTGAGACAAAAGCAGAGGCTTTAACCCACTGAGCCACCTAGGCGCCCCATAAAATGTTAATTTTTAAAAGGAGTTTGGCCTCTTTTTTTAATTTTTTAAATTTTGAGAGAGGGTTAGAGAGAGAGAGAGAGAGAGAGAGCAGGAGGGAGGGGCCAGAGAGAGAGGGAGAGTGAGACTCTTAAGCAGGCTCCATGGCCAATGCAGAGTCCAACAAGGGGCTCGAGCTCAGGATCCTGAGCTCATGACCTATATCATGACCTGAGCTGAAATCAAGAGTCTGATGCTTAACTGACTGAGCCACCCACGTGCCCCTAGAATGTCAATTTTAACCTTAAAGTTCCCCCAAATATTTGGAAGAACAGGGTGAGGTGCAAAATATTTTTTCTTCAAGAAAAGAAAATTCAACAAAAACAAAAACAACCACCAACAACAATCAAGAGGGGGTAATGACGTAGACTCAGAGCTAAATTTATCTTGCTTTACACTCTATAACCTCTATTTCTTATTGTGACATTCAGAATAGCAAGTGTACTTGTTAGAACATTTTTTCTAACCAAGCACATCTTAACAAAGCCTGTTTTCCTCTTCACTCTCAGCTCTTGAGTTCCAAGTTCAAAGAAGAAACAAAATTAGGATTTGGCTTCTGTTTAAAATAAAGATATAATTACATAAACAATTGTTTCGTTCCTTGTGCAAGATCCATGTCTTTCCTAGATGCGAGGACCCAAAAGACAAAGGTAATCAGCAAATTTGTCACACTGGCTGAAAAGAAACCTGGCTCTGTATTGCCATCATGTGGTCAATGTGTATATTACACCTCCACTCCGCCGGTGCCCTGCAAGATGACTGCCACCTGGAATCTTACACCACCCACGGATTGGTCTAAATAGTTCAAACCCACAGGCCACATCCATCCATCCATTTCCTTCCTTCCTTTCTTCTTTCCTTCCTTCCCCCTCCCTCCCTCCCTTCCTCTTTCTCTCCCTCCCTCCCTCCCTCTCTCCCTCCCTTCCTCCCTCCCTTTCTTTCTGATATATTTATTTATTTTAGAGAGAGATCATGATGGGGGCAGGGGAGGAGCAGAGGGAGGGGAGAGAGAAACTTAAGCAGACTTTGCAGTGAGCTTGGAAACCATCTTGGGTTCCATCCCATGACCCTGAACAGGAGCTAAGGCCAAAATCAAGAGTCAGAGGTTTAACCCACTGTGCCCCCCAGGCCCCCCAGGCCTCATTTTTCATATAAAGAAGTTACATTCTATGAAGGCATAATGTGTTAGTTATGTTTTTACTTTCTGGACCCTTTGTTCTTCAACCCGGTAACTGTGCCCAGGAAAAGATTATGGAGATGGATAAGAAAATTTTCAGTTTTTTGATTTCAAGTTCAGGGATCCTTTCCAAAAACGATCTCACTCAAATAGTGCAAATTAGTTTCTGCCAATTGACTAATAGCTCCCTTTTCATTTAAAGAATGCTGAGCACTGTGTGTTTTAGTAGATAGAAAAGCCCCAGACTACAGCATTGTGTGTCAACTATACCTTAATAAAAATAAACAGGTGATACATACATACGCACATACATACATCCGTATTGGGAGACGTGTGTGGTGGAGCCACTTGGACACCCACCTGAATATACAAGGTTTCACACAAGTCATTCAGTGTTTAAAAGGCTCCTTCTGAAAAATAACAGAGCTCAACTGAAGACTTTTATGGAGAGGATATCTAGCTAAAAAAAATCCCATTGTTATTGCGCACCACAAGATTTAGTACGTAATTTTCCTGTGTTATTTAACTTTCTAATTTTTCTCACGAGTCCTAATCCTATTTCTACAACTAAAATTTAAATTATTTGATTGTAAGAATGATAGCAGACTCCCTGGCCTGTGGACTTTTTATTGTATTACATGACCTAAAATGTTAATAAGTCAGCATTTAATAGTTCATTGTTGATTAATTTTCAGCAAGTCAAAATAACAATATGAAATTTTAAAACTTCTTCACATTTACTAATATATAATCTGCAGCACCATTAATGTACTTGCTAATAAATTAACAACAACAACAACAACCAAAATGTTTCACCTGTGGGGCAGAAGTGAGCCATTACTACCCGCTTACTTGAGTCCGCTGATTTTTTATACTGGTCTTTGGTTCATTTTATCAAGCACAGTGGAATCTCTTCAGGACGAATAACTAAGAGTATAGTAGGCTTTAATTATTTAATCCTATTTTGCTTTATGGCATGTGATTTGCCCTTGTATTTGAATCTGTAAAATGATAAGCAGCATTATACAAGATTCCACCATTAAATCAATTTCCAAACCCACAAACACTTCCCCAGAAATCTGTTACTTAGATGAAGTTAAGTCCATCCAAACAGCCTCTACAAAGGTTGGGGTGGGAGGTGTCTCAAAATTAATCACATTTTTCTTAATTTTTAGTTGGAAGTACCTAACTTCTCATGAACTTGAGGATGTGGGGCTTTTTTTCCATTAAATTTCATTCATTATATAGATTTCATAAAGACTCCAAAGTCAGGATTCTGATTTCTCTGTCCTTCTTTTGGTGTGTGTGTTCAGTATAATTCTGCTAGTTATTGTATTTGAAGGTGGTCAAATGAACTTCAAGATTATGCAAATTAGATAATATAATCTAATATCTCTCTCTACATGCTTATCTGCTTATGTGTCAGGATCCCACTAATGGGCTTAAGGAGTTGGATTAAAGACCATAGGTTGCCTAGAAGATTATGTCCTAGGTAAATACTACCAATTTGATTAGTGACATACAAATAAGCCGCTGAGCATAAGAGCTCTCTTCTTTTAAATATTTGCAAAATAATGCAGTCTTTGTTAAGCAAGGTATTCCATTCAGGAGTGGGTTAACATATGTTCCAACTTTTAGCTTGCGTTGGTGAGAAAAAACAGCTAATTACCCTCTGCTGTTTGTTTACTGAACCTTACTTATTATCAAGTGAAAACAAGCAATATTGCTTGCTATTTTTATACCCCTGTGCCTTTACTCATGCTATTTCTTCTGTCTAGCATGACCTTTCCATATCACTCATCCACAGTAATGCATTATTGCCTTTATTCATTTACTACCCAAGGCCTTCAAGAACAATGACTGGGTCTTTTATACATTCACTAACTTATCTATTCAATAAAGATTTCGCTACGCACCAGCTCTGGGGAATACAGCAGGGATAAAAACACACAAAAATCCCTGCTTTCCTGGGATTTATATAGAAATGATATAACAAATGAGTAAAATATATTGCCAGTTAGCAATAAGTGCTAAAGAAGTGGGGTAGAGAGTGTTGGGAGGATGAAATTGCAATTTTTAATAAGGCTACCAAGGAAAGTTCAGCTAATGCAGTGATTGAGCAAAGACCTAAAGGAGGTGAGGGCAAACCGTATAGAAATCTGGGGATAGAGTGTTCCAGAAAGAAGGACTAGTAAGCACAAAGGTACTGAAGTGGGAGGGTGCTGGGTTGGAAGAAGAGCCTCAAGGGGATCCACAAGGCTGGAGTAGAGGAAGAGGAATGATATTCTTGTTTATCCATAGGGTTTATCCCTGTGTCTGAAACATATCAGGGCTTCATATCTTTGATGAATTAATGAATATTTTGATGGTAATGTAAAAAAAGGCCAATATTTCACAAAACTTGATTTGTGCTAAATCCAGTTACTTTTTTAACAAAAATATTTTCTTTGCATGTCCTGACTTTAGCTTTGTCGTCGAAGCAGGTATGACTTTCATTAATTCAGATTTTAGGTCTGTTCAGGATGTCGTGTTGCAGTATAGTACAATCTTCTCTTTGCATTTCTTTTTGTTAAAGTCCTTACAAAGAACTGTAACCTACAGTGAATATAAACACTGGAAAATACCAGCAAATACTGTTGGGTAGTATTCTCATAACCTTCAGATCTCTTAGCAAAGTCAACAGCATTACTTAGAATCACTTAAAGAAATTGTCAGTTTAAGGACTTACTCTGCCTCCAAAACTTATTTCTCAGAACATCACTTGTAGAATTTGTGTAAAGTGTACTATGCATATAATCTTATTACTATTTATTTATTTATTTTTTTAAGATTTTATTTATTTATTTGACAGACAGAGATCACAAGCAGGCAGAGAGGCAGGCAGAGAGAGAGAGGAGGAAGCGGGCTCCCTGCTGAGCAGAGAGCCCGATGCGGGGCTCGATCCCAGGACCCTGAGATCATGACCTGAGCCGAAGGCAGCGGCTTAACCCACTGAGCCACCCAGGCGCCCCTACTATTTATTTTTTTAAAAATATTTTATTTATTTGACAGACAGAGATCAGAAGTAGGCAGAGAGGCAGGCAGAGAGAGAGGAGGAAGCAGGCTCCTTGCGGAGCAGAGAGCCCAATGCGGATCATGACCCAAGCCGAAGGCAGAGGCTTTAACCCACTGAGCCACCCAGGCGCCCCTACTATTTATTTTATTTGCAAGAATGATTCACCGTTAGCAGAAGGTGGGGCCATGAGCACATGTACAGCAAGACAACCACCACCAGCAAGACTGATTAGCTCTTAACAGTTTTCTCCTGACTGCTCCTTCTCTGCCTCACTTTGGAGTCCAGGTGTTAGCATTCCCAGTCTTGCTTTTGACTTGTCAGTGTATCCCTTTGAATCAGTAACCTCTCCATATTTGTCGTTAATCTTTTATACTGATTGTTATACTTTCATTCTAATTATAATATTTTCTCCTGTCTTCCTGATATCTTGGCTGATTTTTTTTTTCTTGAGATTCCGAAAAACATATTCAGTTCCCTACAGTACCCAAGAAATGCTTGAATGGAAACACCAATTGTAAAAAATTTATTCTCTCAAAGTTGCCATATCCTGATAGTTTTGGAGTTTTGATAGAATCTTGGAGAAATCAAACCTTCTCAAGTATTAACCCCTTCAGCTAGAGACCTCCAAGAACTCAGCTGTAGTAAACCCAGTTGTATTTAATTCTTGTTGCAGCAAGGAAAAATACATATCACAGGGAACTATGGGCTTCCTCAGTAAGAAGGTGTTCAGAAAGACCTGTTACAGGATTTGGGCTTCGGTTGGTGGTTAGTGCTTGAGGGAGAGTCTAAGGTAGCAGGAATCTGTTTTCAATTGGTTGCAGTCAGAAAGCCAGGGCAATCCCATGACTGGGCATCTCAATAAATCTTATCTATAGGGAGAGAAGACTAATAGGAGAATAAAGTTGTAATTTGTAAAGAAGTAGTAACCCGAGGGAGCCGAGATGCGGGGCTTGATGTGGGGCTTGATGCGGGGCTCAATGCAGGGCTCGATCCTAGGACCCTGGGATCATGACCTGAGCTGAAGGCAGCGGCTTAACCCACTGAGCCACCCAGGTGCCCTCATGAGATTATTTCTAACGGGACAATAATACGACTTAGCTGTGAGTGTCAGGCCAGCTTCCCAACGTCGGGGGCTCTTCTTTTCTTTCTTATTTTTTTTTTTTTAAGATTTTATTTATTTATTTGACAGAGAGAGATCATAAGTAGACAGAGAGGCTGGCAGAGAGAGAGAGAGAGAGAGAGAGAGAAGCAGGCTCCCTGCTGAGCAGAGAGCCCGATGCGGGGCTCGATCCCAGGACCCTGAGATCATGACCCGAGCCGAAGGCAGCGGCTTAACCCACTGAGCCACCCAGGAGCCCCTTGTTTTTCTTTTTCGTGTGTTGTTTTTAATCCTTTCATCCAAGTATAATGTACATACAGAAAAGTATAATTTTTTTAAAAATTTTATTTGAGAGAAAAAGGGAGATAGTGAGAGAAAGCACAAGCAGGGTCATGGTGGGGAAGGGGGAAGCAGGCTCCCTGATGAGCTTGCTAAGCCGAGAGCCCAACTCGAGGCTCCATCCCATGACCCATGACATCCTAGAATCTCAAGGAACTTTTCTTGAATCCTGACCCAAACTTTGACACTTCTCGCCTCATCTCCCCTGTCCACTCGTAGACAGGTCTAACCCCACAGGGTCAGTAACCGCTTCTGAGAACACTTTGTACCCATCTGATGGTGCTTATTACTCTGTTTTGAGTACTAAATGAACATAGTGTTTTCATTTTTGTTTTACACCACCCGGGATATAACCATCGCTAAGTGAAAGTTAATTATTACAATCACGCTGCAGTTCTTGGGTAGTTTTGTGTAAGTTCCGTTAGGGCAGAACTGTATGAGACTTCTCGGTTTCACTTGTGTCTTCAAAACACAATGGCAGGGGCCGGGTCAGAGACTCGTGCTAACGGCAGGGGGCCCAGGGACTGCCCCGCACAGCCCGGACGTAGGGGGCTCCACAGTCGCCCAAAGCCAGACCCGGACCAATCACATGGCTTGGGCGGTGAAGGCCCCACCTCCCAAATTTTCACCCATTATTCAAGTTAAAGCCAAGCTCTCAAGCAACAGACGCGCCGGCAGGAATGCGTGGCCAGTCTGGGGGCGCCGGGGACACACCATCCGCGGAGGGGGCGCAGGCGGAACCTTCGTCCTCAGCTCGGTGTTTCCCGCGACTCCGCTCCTATCGTTACACTACCAAACCGACGGCCTCCTTTCCCGCCGCGAAGACCTCTTCCGAGAACAATTTCCAGATTTAGGGATTGGTAATTTCAGCGAAATGATTAGTGGACATCCCAACGACTGAGGACAGTTTCTCGGTGCGACATCTCCATAAAGCGACCCCGCGAGTTCTCCTAGAGGAGGGCGCCCCAAGTACTGCCACCCACGCTCGCCCGCCCACCGCGAGGCTTCCGCCGGGCCTCACCTCGTGCGCGTGCTCGGACGCGTGCTCAGGCGCGTACGCAGCCTCGCCCCGCCCCGCGAGCACGCCGCCTCGCCCAGCCCCGCCCCGCCCCGCGTGCACGCCGCCTCCGTCCCGCCCCGCGCGCACGCCGCCCCTTCCCCGTCCCGCCCCGGCCGCCGGCCCCGCCAGCCGCTCTCCGACCCCCGACCCAACGCCTCGCGGGTGGAGGAACCTGGGTCCGGCCCGAGTGCTCTGTTAGCCAGAGGCAGGCGGAGGAGACCGGCTCGGCCGGGGGCGAGCCGCCGCGGGTGCCCTGCGCGCCCGGGAGAGAGGTGGGAGGGAGGCACAGTTACGCGAGGCCGCGCGGAGTAAGTGAGCTTGGGTCCGACTCGAGGTCGGGCTCTCGACCGAGACTGGTGGGCCAGGCCCGGGAGCCGGCGTTACCCTCGCTCCGAGGAGCACTGAGCGGACACAGAGGGACGGACCGATCGAGGACACATGGCCTCGCCATTCCTGCCCGCGGGGGCTACCACGGGCGACAGCGGCGGAGAGCTGAGCTCGGGGGACGACTCCGGTGATGTGGAATCCCTCCAGAGTCCCGAGACCGAGGCGTCCGGGAGTCTGACAGAGCTCTTTGAGAAGGCTGCAGCGCACCTCCAAGGCCTGGTCCAGGTGGCCAGCAGGGAGCAGCTCTTGTACCTGTACGCCAGGTACAAGCAGGTAAAATCCTGGGGAAGGGGTGGATGCGGGAGAGCGGCCAGAGGCCTTCTGTGTCCTCCAAAATGGAATAGTTACCGTGCTTGGTTGATGGCTAGGTGCAGTGAAGTTTGCGTGTGTGTGTGTGTATAATCATCTGCTAAGAATTAGAATCCTGAATATGGAAAGGGCCTGTCTGCTATCCTGGAAGTGATATTTGGCTGGACACCGAATGACAGCTTTCCATGTCTTCTTTGACTTGCACAGCGACCTTGCACTTATGGTTTTACCAGCTTCAGAACCTTTACAAAATGAGAATGATAAAATAAGATTTTTCATTCAGTCTTGCTGAAGGGTCATATGGAGGTAATTATGGAAGTAATATGGTCATATGGAAGTAATGTTAAAGAAAATTGTGAGATCCAGGAGAATTATATGATCGTAATAAAAAGGTGATGCAATGCAAAATAAGGTATTATAATTTTGTCATTGTATTTTTAAAATCCTAAATATATTAGACTTATGTTTTGATTGGATGGGCTTCTGACTGTTAGATGCTATTATAAAGATGCTGTTTAGAGCTAGTAAACACCAGGTGAAATAATCCCCTTCTTTGGCTGGAAAGAAAAGGGAAACCCAAAGAGAGTAGATAACTTCCTAGGGTCATACAGACAAATCAGTCAGAACTGGAACTAGATTGTAGCTCCTGACTCTAAAGCTCTGAACTTCATAATCGTAATGTCGTTTAAGACATGTTTAATTTATCATTCAAAGAGTCGAAGGTACCAGAAGGAGAAGTAATTGCTTTATTTTAATCTACCAGTACTTGTATAACATCTTTTCTGTGCAAAACACTTGGGTTGTTATACCTGCCGCGAGTGCAAAGAAGAAAAGGCATCATGGTATTTGCCTTCGAGAGTCTTGGAAAGTTTCTTGAGGAGTCTAGATTTAAACACGTGAAAAATTGTTAACAAGAGTTAAATAACATTTTTGGAAAACTCCAGCTCTTTGGAACACTGGAAACAAAGATGTTCTGGGGAATAGTCCATTTTATTTTACAAAAAAATTTTAACCTTTCTTTTGCTTCTTGGTATCTATTTCCTCCTGTATTTTTTTTTTTTTTTTAAGGTTTTATTTATTTGACAGAGAGGTCATCGATCCCAGGACCCTGGGATCATGACCCGAGCTGAAGGCAGAGGCTTGACCCACTGAGCCACCCAGGCGCCCCTCCTCCTGTATTCTTTAAAAAAAAAAAAAAAAAAAAAAAAAGTTGTAGGGTCCCTCTGTATTCTTCAACTGAATATACTGAATAGAGATGAACCTTCTTTTGAAGACTGATGAATTTCAGTTATGAATAAAATGACTTGAGAGACATAGCTAAAGATATATAGGGTACAAATTACAGTGTTGAATGAAAACTGCCCCTGAATTGGCCTTGGAATTTGCTTTCTTGCAGAAGTTATGGATATCTTTTTTTCTCTTTGGTTATTTATCCTGTCCCAATAACATTAAAATAAAACTTTCAGTTATTTAACAAGAGTTTATTGAACATTGTGCTAGGACCTTTAACATGTCTGACTAATAATTCTCTGGGCAGCGTTAGACCATTTGTCTCCAAATTCCCTAGAGAACATTCTTTTTCTTTAGAGGACATAATTTTACTTACTGATAATAGTGTCATCATTATTAATATCTGATTTCTGAGTTATCAGTGAACTCTAGTCACTATCAACTGGTCACCATTCTGTCTCATGTATCCTCACTTCAGATATTCTGGAAGAGGTATGTCCCTCATCCTTTCAAGAACTCGTTGTTAAGGTATTTAGAAATATTCTGTATCCGGAAATAAAATTCTTTGTTGTTACAGAATAAGATTATGCTTACTTAGACATTGGGACACAAATTTTATCAATCTCTTCTAATTTTTTCTTTTTCTTTTTTCTTTCTTTCTCTCTCTCTCTCTTTTTTTTTTTTTTTTTTTTTTTTTTGAGAGGGAGAGAGAATCCTAATCAGGCTCTATGCCCAGTGTGGAGCCTGAGGTGGGGCTCCATCTCATGGCTTCGCTGCCCCCCCCCCATCATGACCTGAGCTGAAACTGAGTCGGATACTTAACTGATTGAGCCACCAGGCCCTCCTCAATATTTTATTTATTTATTTTTTTAAAAAAGATTTTATTTATTCATTTGACAGAGATCACAAGCAGTTAGAGAGGCAGGCAGAGAGAGAGGGGGAAGCAGGCTCCCTGCCAAGCAGAGAGCCCGATGTGGGGCTCGATCCCAGGACCCTGAGATCATTACCAGAGCCAAAGGCAGAGGCTTAACCCATTGAGCCACCCACGTGCCCCTCAATATTTTATTTTTAGTAGAATTCTGAGATAGTGTTAAAAATAGCGTCTTTGGGGCGCCTGGGTGGCTCAGTCCATTAAACATCTGCCTTCAGCTCGGGTCATGATCCCAGGGTCCTGGGATCGAGCCCCGCATTAGGCTTCCTGCTTAGTGGGGATCCTGCTTCTCCTTCTCCTGCTGCTCCCCCTGCTTGTACTTGCGCTCTCTCGCTCTCTCTCTGTCAAATACATAAATAAAATTTTAAAAAATAGCATCTTTGATAGGATGATAAGGTTGAAATTCCAATATAATTGATGCATGGTGGACCAGAATTTCTCATGAAACGATTACATTTTGTATTCAGAGTAGCACTGTATTTTGGAGGCCGAATGAAATAAAGTTGTCCCCAGGAAGATAATAAAAATAAGGTGAGCTGTGGACTTTCTTTTCTTAGGCAGAGCCCTAAATTTACCTAACATCATAGCTCTTTCAGTCTTGGATAAGCCTATGGCTCCAAAATCATCTTTTAGTGAGGTTTCAAAAACATCACACCAGTGAACAGTTTTTTGGTCCTCTGCATTAGCCTACACTTTCACAGCAAAAGATAACTATTTGACACCTGTGAAAACTCTAGGACAATGAACATTTCAAACCCCTGTTAGCTTTGTTTTACAGGAGCCTTCAGCATCAGCACAGCAAGGATACCCAACATGTTCTACTTTAACCTGGCCACACATGATTCACTGGCATTTGCCATTAGCCCCCTTTGTTAAAACATTCTGTTTGAAGGGCATTGGCTATATCATATATATATCAGGACAGGGTTTAGGTGTTTTATTAAAGTGGCACATTTTAGAACTCCGCTTTATAGTTTATGATTCGTTAATGATTTGGAAACTGTTACTCATCATGTCCTAAAATCCTGTAGTTGTATTTATCCAGTCTTTGCTGATCCAAAACTATTGTTTGAATTTGGGAATGCAGAAGCTTCTGTGTCAGTTAGAATACAGGGTCAGCTGCTGAGCTTTTATTTTCGTCACATATAATGGTCTGGAGGTAGGTGACCTAAGGCTGGTCCGGTGATTGTGCTTCATGAGGTCATCCAGGGGCTCAGTCTTTTTCTGTCCTGTAGTTCCGCCATTCCCTGAAGGCGGCAGTTCTCAAACTGTGGTCTAGAGACCCCTGAGAATCCCTGAGACTTTCTTAGGAGATCTATAAGATCAGATAATAATACTAGACATAATAATACTGGGACAGTATTTGCCTTTTTTCTCTTTGATAAAACTGTTGATGCATCAGCATGAATCAAGACAGTGGCAAGCAAACTGTACTAGTCATCATCTATTTCACCACCATATACTCAGAGTAAAAAAAAAACCAAAAAACCAATTTCACTTAAAAATGTCTGTGATAAAGTGGTAAAAGCTATTGATTTCTATTAAATATTAACTCTTGAGTACAAGTCTTTTTAATATTGTGTGTGATGAAATGGGGAGTACATGCAAGGCAGTTATCCACACTGAATTATGTTGGCTATACTGAAGAAAAGCACTTGTGTAATTTTTTTTTTAAAGATTTTATTTATTTATTTGACAGAGAGAGAGATCACAAGTAGACAGAGAGGCAGGCAGAGAGGGAGGGGGAAGCAGGCTCCCTGCTGAGCAGAGAGCCCGATGTGGGGCTCGATCCCAGAACCCTGAGATCACGACCTGAGCCGAATGCAGAGGCTTAACCCACTGAGCCACCCAGGTGCCCCAAAGCACTTGTGTAATTTTTGAGTTGCAAACTGAGCTATCCACATTTTTCATGAAACATCATTTTTCCTTAATAAAACAACTCACAGATTAACTATGCTTATTCAAATTTGAGTATTTGGCAGATGGTCTCTTCAAAGTGAATGAAGTGAGCCTGTTCCTTTAAGGAAAACAGCTGACAGTACTTGTTGCCAGTGGTCACATTTGAGCCTTCAAGTGAAAATGAGAGGTTTGGAAAATCTGTGTCTGTCACATGAACCTGACAGCTGCCTAATATTTAAGAACTTTTTTGATGAGATTGGTGGTGATTTTAATGATTGTAAACTTCTACTCTTGTACAATATGTCAACATTTGGGAGGAATGCATAACTCAGTGAGCCCTACTTTCCAAATGTTGTGTGGAATGTTACAGATTATGTCTGAGTAAAAGAGCCATTCAAATTGCAAGTCAGACCAATGGATTTTAGTGTAACAGTAAGAAAAACTCATTGATATGACATCAGAGTCCACATTGCATCCAGTCTTAAAGAAACTGCTACTTGTGGTATCAGAGAAGAATATCCACAGTTAGCTGAAAAGGCTACTAAAATACCTCTTTCTTTTGTAATAGCATATCTGTGTGAGCATTTTCTTCATATACTTCAACCAAAGCAACATATTGCGATAGATTGAATACAAAAGTGGGTATGAGAATATAACTGCCTTCTATTAAGGCAGACATTAAAGAGATCTGCAGAGTGTACAACAATGTCACTTTTCTCACTAAGTTTTTTGTGCTTTAGAATATACAGTTATTTTTATAAAATTATTACTTATATTAACTTGATGAGTTATTGTTTTTATTTTACTTTTTATTGAGTGTTAGTGAACTTTATTGAGCGATAGTACAAAGCTCCAGAAGAGGGAGGGGACTGAAAGGGTTGCCCGAGTTTATTATTTTTAAATGAGTTAATACATATTTTAAAATGTCTTTTAATTTTTAATATGGTACATATTGATAGATATAACCCATATAAACAAAGCTCCTTGGGGGAGCTTTTTTTTTAAGAATGTAAAGGGATCATGAGACAGAAAGTTTGAGAACTGTTTGCTTCGGATCCTCTTTGCATGACCAGAGATGGCTCACCATGACTGCATGCATGTTCTAGTCAGGGCTCAGGGAAAGGGAAAGACAAGTCCCCCAATCCTCCCCCTTTTTTAAAAAAAGATTTTATTTATTAATTTGAGAGCAAGAGAGAGCACAAGCAGGGTGAATGGCAGAGGGAGAAGTAGACTCCCCATTGAGCAGGGAGCCCCATGTGGGGTTTGATCCTGGGACTCCGGGATCATGACCTGAGCTGAAGGCAGACACTTAACTGACTAAACCACCCACGTGCCCCCCTTTTCTTTTTAAGGAAGATGTTTATACCACTTTCACACATACCCAGTCCCCTGAACCTGGGCGCAAGTTGCATAGTCACATAAGTTTAGCTGGAGGACCGTGTGTCTGGCTGAGACTTCCATTACTGTAGGAGAAATGGAGAATAGATATTGGTATTTGTTTCTGCCATTGGCTGGTGTCTGGATAAAAAACAGAAATAGTAATGACTGCTGTTTTTATGATGTATCATAGTTTCATCTTTCTTTCTTTTTAAAGATTTTATTTATTTGAGAAAGAGAGAGAACACAAGGGGGCGGGGAGAGACAGAGGGAGAAGAAGACTCCCTGATGAGCCGGGAACCCAACATGATGCTCAATCCCAGGACCCTGAGATCATGACCTGAGCCAAAGGCAGATGCTTAACTAACAGCCACCCACGCACCCTTTCACTCATGTTTCTAGCAATCTAGTAATTGAAGTGATTTTGGAGATGCCAGAACTGAAGCCTAGATTCAATGTGGCATGTAAAACAGAGTGCTATGGAAAAGGAATATTGGACTTTGGAGTCAGACAGTTCTAAATTCACATCCTGACTATTAATTCGGGATTTGCTAATGTGTGAGCTCAGACAACCCTCCTCAGGTTCTCTGTACTCATTTGTAAAATAAGTTTGGAATGGCAGACCTAACAAGATTGTTGTATGGCTCATTTGCCATAGCATATATGAAGCTTTTGGTTTATGGTGATCAAGAAATGCAATTTCTGCTCTCTCACTGTTTCTTCCCTTGGTCCCCTTATAATAGGGCTGCTTCTGTATAAGTGAACATTTTAATATTCATCAGAGGGCCATGTGATTAATTGCTAAGCAATTGATGGAGATGATACTTGTAATGAATTCAGAGATGGATGAGATCATTGTGACTGAAAGGGTTTTTACAGTCTGAACTTTGAGTGAGACTGAAAGGTGTGAAAAGCTGAAGGAAGAGGAGAGGGCATTTCAGGCAAGGGCGGTAACGGGAGAGAAACTCAGGATAAAAATCCTTAAAGCGGTGTGTAGATCAGTCTGGTTAGCAAGTAGACCATCAGTTGATTTTAGCAAAATTCAAGTGTATGAAATTAGTAGATGGCGAGAGGGTCTCTGAGAAGTAGATGGGGGTTCAATTGTGGTATTAGGAAAAATAAGTATTTGGTTGAACACACGCCTAACATTCATTCCACATTCAGAAAACATTTTCTACTGTTGGATAGGCTCTATATAAGGTGCAGTGAGTGAGTTAAGAATGGTTTCCTAGAGGCTGTGTTCTGATAGAAAGAAGAGACTTTACAAAAAACCTTGTAACACCAGGTAAAAGTGGAAAGTGCTGTCAGAGGTATAGGAGTAAATGCCGTGAGAGTTCATCAGAAAGAGATTATTTTTGGCATTGAGAATCGGGGGCTGGATAGTGAATTCTGCACTTATGTGAATTTCATTTATGTTTACTCACAGTAAAAATACATAGTTTCACTACAAATGTCATTTGAGGGTTACGAATAAGTATTGACAAACAAGAAAAGATTATTGTGGAGTAGATAGAATTTATATTGTTGAAAAACCCTTGAAAGTTTTTGCAAGGCTGTCAGCATCTATATTTATATCAATTAGTTTCATAATAGGATACTTTACTAAGAGTATGCATTTTCCTGGAATTTGGGAGAGATAAAATGCTGATAGTGTAATTAGAATGAGGCTAAATAAACAATATTATGAATTCTGATAAACTGTACTTTAAAGCTTGTTTGTTGCATGTTTGAAAATTCTTTTATATGATAAATGGTAATAAGGATTACATAATTTATATTTATAATTTGCCTTTTATATATAATTTGCCTACTAGTTTAGGAGTGCAAGTGTTTTCACTCATAGTTTTTTATGTATCACAGAATTAGACAACAGTGATTTTATACAGTAAGCCAAAGCAGCTTGTATTTAAAATTTGTTCTTTTGTTTGCTTTTGCAAAGAATGTTAAATTTTGTTATTCTATATAGATGCAAATATTTTCTAACTTGTAGTTACTGAGTATACAAAATAAATTTGGAAAAAAAAGAGTTTCTCTGGCAGTTCTTTGAAAAATAAGTTCTTGATGTATTTTTTTCCCCTCCCTTCAATTAGGTCAAAGTTGGAAATTGCAATACTCCGAAACCAAGCTTCTTTGATTTTGAAGGAAAGCAAAAATGGTAAGAAATTCTTGGAATCTAATGAGGTTGTTGGAAATGGTTTAGATGTTTAGGAATTAGAAAGTAGTGAGCAGATTAAAGAATTATTTTTATATTAATCTCTCTGCTGAAGACTGTGCTAACAACATGCACTTGGGAGAGAGATTAAAAGAATCCGCTTTCAGCTAAGTCTACTAAAGGATTCTCATGCCATGATGTTGGTATACACATAGTTCATGACAGACATACGCTCCTTACATATGACTAGCTTCTTAGAGGGTGATGGTAAGAGCTATTGCTTGAGATCTTCCTGTCCTGTCATACAGCCCCTAATGGATCACCACTTCTGCCCTGCGGAGGAATCTTTGAAAGGATAGGAGGATGGGAAGGGAGAAGAACAGGATAAATCCCTGTTACTATTCTTTTTTGTGTCTCTGTGTGTATACATATATGTATGTATGTGTGTGTGTGTGTGTATATATTTTAAGATTTATTTATTTGACAGAGAGAGATCACAAGTAGGCAGAGAGGCAGGCAGAGAGAGAGGGGGAAGCAGGCTCCCCGCTGAGCAGAGAGCCCGATGCGGGGCTTGATCCCAGGACCCTGAGATCATGACCTGAGCCAAAGGCAGAGGCTTTAACCCACTGAGCCACCCAGGTGCCCCCCCCCCCGTATTATTTTTCTCCCCTGCCCCAATTTTATCTTCTTATCTCTAATGCTCTTCTGTACCTTGCCCCCATCCACACCACAGTGAAGTGCTTATAATAACTGCTTGGGAAGAAAGGTGGGAGGGGGGAGATTCTGAGTCCTGCTTCTTCCCTGAATCCATAAAAAGATTATCCCCTTCCCAGTTTTTTTACTTCTAATTCAGAGGTTCCTCCTTATCATATGATGTCTTATTTACTCTTACCCTAAGTGAAAAAAAGAGAAAATGCATACAATAGAGACCCTTAGTTATAGGAGGAAGAACTTTGTAAGCATCAACCCTGAATTAAAAGTATAAAGGGTGGGGTTTAAAAAAAAATGAAATATGGTTGAAGAGAAGAGCGCCAAAAATGGATTCTAACTTTACATTCTAAAGCAGTGCTACTCAAGATGTAGTCCCCTGACAAGTTGCCTGTCTACGAACTGTTTGCTACCCAGCTGTAAAGAGACGCACAGCTTGAACTTGAGTGTAAATCAGTTACGTCATTAAGCCCATGTTTAGTTCAGCTGACTTTTTTTGTGTGTAGGACCTTCTCCGTGAAGAAAGCAGTGCTTTTGAGTTCCGTTCTGGCAGAACTCTCTGCTGATGATAACCAATAGGTCTCTGACACTTTATTACTGTTGTGGAGAATACCTGATGCAACTTTTATTGTGTTTTTTTTTTGTTTTAATTTCTGAAATTTCATAACTTCAGCATTACTTTTTCCACTGTGCTTTCCTGTTTTAACATTGTTTTTAGCAATTTTGAAGTTTTGATTTTACAACCACTATAATAATTCAGGCAGGAATCGTCAGGGGATGCTAAAACCATTAGATGAAAAACTACTGAGGAGCATATACACAATCTGACCCTCAGTTGACTTTTTAATTACAGGGAAGATGACAGGAGAAACTGCTACCAAGTCCTTAATCTTATCTTTGGTGATGGGTGGGACAAAGTGATGTCATGTGCCGCCAATGGGATATGTTGTGAAGGACTTGTCACTTGTATATTGCTTTTGCCAAAACATTTAACCTGACTCTAATCGTGATTATCCATTTTTTGGGAGGAACACCGTGTAGGTGAGGAAACAGTCAGACAAATCCAAATTGAGAGATATCTTATAAAACTGGTTTGGACTCTTAAAAAAATATCAGTATCATGGAAGACAAAAAAGGCTAAAGATACACAAAACTCAACGCTATATGTGAATCTTGATTGGCTTCCAGTCTAGGAGAAGAAATCTACAAAGGACATTAGTGGAAAATCAGGGAAACGTGAAGGTCATCTATGTTTATATAATAATATTGATGTTAAATTTCCCATTTGATATATGCTGATATATTTAGGTGTAGATGTTTAGGATGTACACAGGTAACTCTCAAGAGGATCAGTAAAAATAAACTTGGAAAAGCTCAAAAAGATGTTATATTCATTGTGGGAGCAGGAAGGTAGTGAAAAAACCTTGGCACTGAATTATATTTTACAGTGTATCAGTGGATCTACTTCCTGGGCGAAAGTAGAAAGAATTGGCAGGGCAAGACCAAGAAGGAGCCTATCTAGGCAGCTTGCAGAAAAAAAAAGAAAAAGATGACTCGGAAGGAGGCACAGGACTAAAATATTACTCTTGATATTTATCCTGCAAGTAGTCCCTACCTTCTTACTAATTAGAATTCTTACCTCTGTCCTTACCACCCCTCACTTTTTGAAGTCCCTGTGTGGGGATCCACTACCAGCAGCTTATAGATGAGATAACAACAAGAGGGGAAGGTATATTTCTCCCAGCTTAAATTCGAAGTTCAAAGTATTTTCCTAAGGAATATTGTTTTGTGTGATTAGTTCCCATGTTACCAAAATGCTGTATAAGGTGGAAACTACTTTTATTGGCCTGTAGATCATACATTCTCAGTAGGGATGAAAGGTGGGTTTGGGGGAGTTATAAAATCTTGGATATTACAGTTGTTTGTGGTCTTCTAAAATTCATTCAATATGCAACATATCTGTGTTATAAAATTTCATGGGGGAGGGTGATTAGGGGAAAAAATGTCTAAAAAGGCTCCTTAGGTCGTGGGGTGTAACGTGTGTTGGTATAGACCATTGTGAATGCAAAAAGAGAGCTACTCGTCTATGGCTTCTTCTGTCTATATCTCACATCCTTAAAATGTGCATGCCAGTTTTTGTTTTTTGGATTTTTAAATTTTTTTTAATAACATATAGTGTACTATTAGTCCCAGGGGTATAGGTCTGTGAATCGCCAGGTTTACACACTTCACAGCATTCACTGTAGCACATACCTTCCCCAATGTCCATAACCCAACCACCTCTCTCTACCCCCTTACCCCCGGCAACCCTCAGTTTGTTTTGTGAGATGAAGAGTCTCTTATGGTTTGTCTCCCTCCCGATCCCATCTTGTTTCATTTATTCCTTTCCTACCTCCCCAAACTCCCCACGTTGCCTCTCAACTTTCTCGTATCAGGGAGATCATATGATAATTGTCTTTCTCTGATTGACTTATTTTGCTAAGCATAATACCCTCTAGTTCCATCCACGTTGTCACAAATGGCAAGATTTTATTTCTTTCGATGGCTGCATAGTATTCCGTTGTATATATATATCACATCTTCTTTATCCATTCATCTCTTGATGGACATCTAGGTTCTTTCCATAGTTTGGCTATGGTGGACATTTGCATGCCAGTTTTTTTTTTTTTTTTTTTTAAAGATTTTATTTATTTATTTGACAGACAGAGAGGCAGAGAAGCAGGCAGGGAGAGAGGAGGAAGCAGGCTCCCCACTGAGCAGAGAGCCCGATGCGGGGCTCGATCCCAGGACCTTGGGATCATGACCTGAGCCGAAAGCAGAGGCCTCAACCCACTGAGCCACCCAGGCGCCCTTGCATGCCAGTTTTAATACTAAAAAGGAATGTGCCATTTGTGTTACTTCCATAGATAATGATAGATCATTTTGGATATTCTTTACTGTAGGGAAGCATGGAAAGCACTTGGTGATTCAAGCCCCAGTCAAGCAATGCGGGAGTATATTGCAGTAGTTAAGAAATTAGATCCAGGTTGGAATCCTCAGGTAAGATTTGATGATTGTTAAATAATATTTTCTAAAAACATAGCATCTTCCTCTCAAATAAAGGCTTAAAACTAAGCCTAAGCTTAAGGTTTTTTTTTTTTTTTTTTTTTTTTTTTAAGATTTTATTTATTTGAGGAGAAAGAGCGCATGACGGGGTGGAGAGTGGGGAGGGGCTGAGGGAGAGGGGGAGTTATTGTAATATTTATCTACCTCAAAATTTGCTTAAATATTAGCCAGCTACAGATATTGAGAACTTCTCTGAATTTTGTAAAAAAACAGTTCATTTCAGAATTTGAAAGAGCTTAACTTGAGATCGTCATTTTTTTGAGAAATGGATTTTTTTTTTTAATGAGCACTTCTGTACAAGTACTAATGCTTTTTGATGCAGATAAAATATAAAGATAGGTTTTCTGCCATTACATAATTTAAAGCATGTTATAGAAAATAAAATATACAAAATATGATTATAGTATAAAATGGTGATGCAAGTGCTAGGGAATCCAGTGGAAAAGAGAGATTACTTTGGACCTTGGAGATACTGGGTATTGTTCACTTAAATGTACCTTCTTTTCCTAGTATACTTAACTGGAGAACATCTAAAAGACTTTAATAAAGGTGGGATTGGTATTTTATTTCAAAAAACTTTTTTAAAACATTGGTGACAGGTATTTAAATGGGATAAAGTATCAATACCATGTCAAAAATGCAAATTGAGTATTAATTTTCATTAAAAATATTTAGGCCAAACATTTCAGTGATGAATGAATATAGCAATTTTCAGATGTTTTGGTACTAATTAAATTATTTCATAGGTATGCATGTTTCACCAGCTGGAAGGAATTTTGTTTAATAATCATGGTATCGTAAAATGTCAGAGTTGTAAGGTACCTTAAAGATTATGTATTATGACGTATGAAAGTGTATCTGAATTGTGAGCACAAAGAGGGAGAGATAACCTATTTAGGATATCTTTAAAGATAAAACTGCCTTTCTGAAGTCATTGAAACATTTCGTGATGTTTTTGATGTGCATGAATATTTTCAGAAATAATCCATTTTGTTAGTATCTTTTATGAAACATCAAGTTTGCATACAAATGTGTATCATAAAGGTCCTAAGGACTTTGTATCTGAAATTAAGTGGTGAAAACAGCCTGAACACATATGCCACAATGTTTAAAAAACAAAACAAAACTTGAGTTTGAATGCGTTTTGGTGAGTCCTTTGCTCTTTAGTCTCTGTGGGTCTTAGTTCTTCCCTATTGATTTTACGGGATTGTTTCTGATGCCTGGCCTATGTAGGCATTTGAGTTTATAAGTTCTGATAAATGACATAATTTATTATTCACCTTCAGTACCTTAATTACTAAATAAAATTCCGTTAACCACCACTCTTTTTTTTTTAAAGATTTATTTATTTTTCCTAGAGAGAGAGAGAGAGAGAGAATGTGTGTGTGTGTGTGTGTGTGTGTGTGCATGTGTGTGCATGTGTGCATGTATGCAGGAGGAGGGGAGGGGCAGAGGGAGAGAATCTTCAAACAGACTCCTCGTCAAGCCTGGAGCCCAATTTTGGGCTCGATCTCACAACTGACACATGAGATCATGACCTGAGCTGAAACCAAGAGTGGATGTTCAACTGACCGAGCCACCCAGGCGCCCCTGTTAACTGGAACTTTTACAAATGGTTGCAGAGTCCATGTGGTCAGGTAGTTCTTCCTTTTGGAAATTTAAACAGGCGGTAAGGATGCTTTTAAAAGAAATTTGTAAAAACAAAAACAAAAACAAAAACCCTGTAAATCTCACCTATTGAATATAAATTTGAGGAAACTAAGCAGAATCAAAGGAACTTTCAAATAAAGATAATTTTCTCAGGGTCATGAGATCAGCCCCCTGTGGGGCTCCGTGCTGGATGTGGAGCCTGCTTAAGATTCTCTCCCTCTGCTTCCCCCCAACCCCTGTGTCCTGCACGTGCTCTCTTTCTTTCTCTTAAAATCAAAGATCATTCTTAATACATTGTTCTCAAAATGTTTTGACATCTGTAATCTAGTTGTAAAGAGGAATTTTATGTTTTATTTAAATTTTTAATTTTTTATTTTGTTTAATTTTTTATTTTTGTTTAAATTTTAATTTAAACATTCTGGTCTGGTCCCCTTTGACTCGGCTTTTTTTTCCCTTTCTTTCTGACTGGTATGAAGTAGTTTGTAACTGCCGTCTCAAGACATTTGGTATTCCATTCATTATCTTTTAGGTAGAGAATCATTTTCTTTTGGTACTAGTTTCGGAAACCAGTGAAATAATAGTAATTCTCATTGCTGAATGTGCTAAGCTCTTTACATGTGTTGTCCTTTGAAATCTTCACAAGAATTGTAAGTTTTTTTTTATTTTTAAGTAGTCTCTAAACCCATTGTGGGGCTCAAACTCATGACCCCAAAATCAAGAGTTGCATGCCCTACTGACTGTGCCACCCAAGCGCCCATATAAGAATCTTAGATTAGAAACTATTATTGTCTACATTTTAAAGGGAATCTTTTTAAAAAAAAATTTTTTTAGAATTATTTATTGGAAAGAGAGAGAGCACGAGGAGGGGGAAGGAAGGGGGGAAGGGCAGAGGGAGAAGCAGACTCTTAGCTGATCAGGGAGCCTGATGCGGGCTCCCTCCCAGGACCCCGAGATCATAACCTGAGCGGAGGGCAGATGCTTAACAAACTGAGCCACTCAGGTGCCCCTATTGTCTGCATTTTAAAAATGAGGAGATTCAGGCACAGAGCGGTTTATTGTCTTGCCCAAGATTAGCCAGCTTATCAGTGATGGTGCTGGGATTTAGACTTGCCTGTATAGGAGTTCAGAGCCCCACTCTTAATCTCTGTTTTTCTTTTCTACATCTGGCATTTTATATTTACATATATTTACACACATAAACATCTGTATATGTATAAAACATATGTATAGCATCCATCTAAACTTATGGGTGTGTATGTGTATGAAAAATTCAAGTAAAGGTAGTTACGGTTTTAATCAAAGCTCCATGGAGTATGAAGTGAAGTATAAAATGAACAATAACTTAAAATGTAAACCCTTGACTGTGTTTTCTCTTATGTTTCATCTTATTTCAAGAATGTGCTGTCCAGGAGCGCCTGGGTGGCTCAGTGGGTTAAAGCCTCTGCTTTCAGCTCAGGTCATGATCCCAAGGTTCTGGGATCGAGCCCCACATCGGGCTCTCTGCTCAGCAGGGAGCCTGCTTCCCCCTTTCTCTCTCTGCCTGCCTCTCTGCCTACTTGTGATCTGTCTGTCAAATAAATAAATAAAATCTTTAAAAAAAAAAAAAAAAAAAAAAGAATGTGCTGTCCAGTATCTAATCAAGGCAATTCTTTTGCCATATTTGTTTTTTTGCCAAGGAGAGGGGTTAAGTTTTTATTTTGGTATAACTTATTTTTATGATTTATGACAAAAATTGTATCCATGTAAGATGTACAGCATGATGTTTTACTCTTTGATACACGTATACATTGTGAAATGATTCTCACAGTCAAACTAATGAACATTTTCATTACCTTTCATGGTTACCATTTGTTTTGGAGCTGTGAACCCTTGGTATCTACTCTCTTAGCAGATTTCAAATAATATTTAATAAGTAATTATGAATTAAATAATAATATTCACTAGTGTATTAATATATAATACAATATATAATATATATTATATAATACAATGTATTAATAATAATGGTACATTATTAACTAATATATATGTGATATAATTTTTTTCAAGTTTCAGAAATAGTGCAAGGAACTTCTGGATAGTCTTTAAGATATACCAATTGTTTATTTTTATTTTTATCTTTTTTAAAGATTTTATTTACTTGAGAGAAGAGTGAGAGAGAGCACCAGTGGGGGGCAGGAGGCAGGTGGGTGAGGAAAGAGAAACGGGTTCCTCGCTGAGCAGGGAGCCCCATGTGGGGCTCGATCCCAGGACCCTGAGATCATGACCTGAGCTGAAGGCAGCCGCTCAACCGACTGAGCCACCCAATTGCCCCTAGATATACCACTTGTCTATATTTGCTTTAGCATTCTCCCTATTTATATGCACACTCAAATTTTTTCTGAACCATTTTACATAAGTTGCAGACCATTTTAGATAAGTCGCAGATATCGTGTCCCTTAATCACTAAATAGTTCATTATTTCTTAGAACAAGGACTTTATCATTATACCATCATTATAAAAATTTGGACTTTTTTTGGTGTCATGAGTTCTTTTGAAATTTCTTTTTTTTTTTTTTTTAAGACCTTCTGGGCTCAGAGTTCCTGCAGGGCATTCTGTATACACACACATGTCAATTATATATATTTAAGGTATACACTGTGATTTGATGTACATATAGTGAAATGGTTACTATAGTCTAACTAATATACCTTCTTCTCATATAGTTATCTTTTTTTTTTTTTGTGGTGAGACTACCTGATTTACTCTCTCAGCATATTTTTAGTATTCAGTACAGCATTATTTATTATAGTCATCATGCCTGTATATTATTTTTTTTTTTTAATTTTTAAGAATTTTTTAAAAAGTAAACTCCATGCCCGGTGTGGAGCTTGAACTTATGACCTGGAGATCAAGAATCACGTGCTCTACCAACTGAGCAAGTCAGGCGCCCCTATCATGCCTGTATATTAGATCTCTAGATTTATTAATCCTGCATAACTGCAATTTTATACCCTTTGACCAACATCTCCCTATCTCCCATTCCCCACCAGCCCCTAGTAATTACCTACTCTGTTTGCTGCTGCTGTGAGTTTGACTTTTTAATTTCATTAAATTCTACATCAAAGTGAGATCATATAATATTTGTCTGGTTTATTTCACTTAGCATAATGTCCTCCAGGTTCATCTATGTTGTCAGGATTCACTTCTTTCTCATGGCTGAATAATATTCCATTGTGTGTGTATGTATGTATGTGTATGTGTGTATATATATACACACACACACACATACCACATCTTCTTTATCCATTCATCCATAGGTAAACACTTAGATTATTTCCGTATCTTAGTTATTGTGAATAATGCTGCAGTGAACATGGGAGTGCAGATATCTCTTTAAGATCCTGATTTCATTTCCTTTAGATATATACCCAAAACTGGCATTACTGGATCACATGAAAGTTCTATTTTTAATTTTTTTGAAAGATTTTATTTATTTATTTATTTATTTGAGAGAAAGAGAGTGCACACACGGGTGTGTGCCCATGTCTGGGGGACGGGGCAGAAAGAGAGGGGGAAGCTGACTCCCTGCTGAGTGTGGAGCCTGATGCAGGGCTGGATCCCAGGATCCTGAGATCATGACCTGAGCCAAAGTCAGACACTTAACTGACTAAGCCACCCAAGAACCCCCCCTATTTTTAATTTTTTTTGAGGAACCTCCATGCTGTTTCCTATAATGGCTGTACCAATTTATATTCTAACCAACAGTGTACAATAGTTCTTTTTTCTTAAAATCAGGAATTTTAATATTGATTCAATATTGTTGAATCTATGAGCCATATTCAAATTTATCATTTATTTAAAAAATCTTCATAGTTCTTTGAAACATTCTGATCTATCATCCAGCCCAGGATCATGCACTGTATTTAGTTGTTTTTTCAGCCTCCTTTAGTCTGGAACAGTTACTTAGCCTTTCTTTTTCTTTCTATACTATGATAGTTTTGAAGAATATAGGCCAGCTCTTTTGTAGAATGTCCCAGTTTGGGCTGTTCTGATGTTTCCTCATAATTAGATTCAGATTATACATTTTTAGGAGAAATACCACAGGATTATGTCCTTCTCAGTGCGTTATACCAGGAGATACATGATGTCTATTTGTCCCAATGTTGATTATGTTAACTTTGATCACTTTCTTAATGTGGTGTCTGCTGGATTTCTCTACTGTAAAATTCCTCTTTTTCCCTTTGTAATTAGTAATTTGTGGGGAGATACTTTGAGACCGTAAATATCCTTTTCCTCATCAAATTTTATTGACTAGTTTTGTTTTTAAGATTTTATTTATTTATTTGACAGAGGGATAGAGAGCAGAAGTAGGCAGAGCGGCAGGCAGAGGGAGAAGGAGAGGCAGGCTGTCCGCTGACCAGGGAGCCAGATGTAGGGCTTAATCCCAGGACCCCAGGATCATGACCCCAAGCCGAAGGTCGCCACTTAACTAAATGAGCCACCCAGGTGCCCCTACCCACTAGTTTTAATATCCATTAATGATTTTCCAACTCCCATCATTTCTTCTACGTTTATTATTTGGCATTCTTCTATAAACATGGGCTTTCCCTTCTCCCCTGTTTATTTATTTATTCATTTTCAAGAACTATGAAAGATCTAGGATTGTACCCTACTTGTAAGCTAATAAGTTAGTCTGTTACTGTTTCTTAGATGCTGGCAGAGGTATGACTCCTGGATCTGGGCCAAAGGCCTTTATTATTCACGGTATGCCAAACTGCATGAGATTTATTTGATTTGCATTGGTTTCTCGAATTCCCCAAGTCTCAGAGGGATGATGCAGGTGGGCCTAGATGGATTCCTGCATATGCAGTGGGTTGTGTTACAGCAAAGGAGCACTGAGCTTTGGGGATTCACCACTTGCATAGCACATGGAAGCAAGCCTGCTCTTTGTCAGGGATTGGGAAAATACCCTCATCCCTGAGTTGCTTGCTGTACACACAACCCTGAGAAATGGCCCAGGTAGAGTGTAGTCAGAGACTGGCATACCAGAGGAGAATGCGTAGAGGTGCTCAGGGCCCATGGCTGATTGCTTCTCCCCGCATCCATGTCTGTATATCTGTACTGTATATACTCATAGATTTCTGTTTTATTCGATGGGCTACAGTCCATTACTATCATTATTTGGTCACTGGGAGCTCCTTCAAGATGGCTCTTGTCTTCTTTTGATATGTCCCCATCAATCTTTGAGCCGTTTGTTACTTTTTGTCACAAAATGTTACAGGCGATATCAGTTTCCTAGAATTGCCATAGCAAAGTATCACAAACTGGTACTTTGTAGTATAAAACAACAGAAATTTATTCTCTCACTGTTCTGGAGGCTCAAGGTCCAAAATCAAGTGTTAGCAAAGCCGTGTTCTCATTGAAGGCTGTAGGGTAGAATCCTCTCTTGCTGCTACCAGCTTCTGGTGGCCCCGGGTGTTCTTTGACTTGTGTCCGCTTAACTCCATTTTCTGCCTCTGTCTACATGGCCTTCTTCCCAGCATGTCTGTATCCAAATCTTCCTTTCCTTTTTCTCACATAGACACTAGTTATTGGATTTGGGACCCACCTCAAACCCCATTTTATCTCTTCCCCACTCTGATTTTTTTAGGTCAGTTGATAATAGAACAACATGTAAATTTAAGATATAAAACATGTTGGCAGATGTTGGGGAGATGGTGGCAGAGTACAAGGACCCTAGGCACACTTCCTGCCACTAATACAACTAGATAACTCTATCCTAAATACCCCAGAACTGACCTGAGGACTGTCACAACAAACTCAACAACTAAAGGCAGGGAAGAGGCCACATCCAAGAGGGTAGGAAGTACAGAGACTCATTTTGGGAGAGAAACAGAATGTGGCTGCTGTAATGGGGAGGAAGCCATGGTTGTAGAGAGAGGTGATACAGATTAGCACACAGGAGAGCGCATGGGGAAAACGAATCTGCATAGCTATTGGCTTAGAAAGGGCTTCAACAGGGGCTGAATTTCATGAAGTCTCGAAACCAGCAGGATTTAACATCTGGATTTAAAGGTCAGTGGGCTTGGCTTAGGAGAGCCCATAGGCATTAAGGCTGCCCTTGGAGAGAAGGCAGGACAAACATCCTGCAAACATATAGTGTAGACACAATGATCTAAAGAGCGCCTGGGGCACATAGTGGGAAGGTTTTTTGCTTATCTCTGAGTGTATCCCAGAAAATCAGAGTTCACAGAGAGATCCCTTCAGGAACAAGGGAACTGGCAGGTGCCATTTCCCTCCCATGCACCACAGCATAAGCAGAGCCATCTGTGGGAACCAGTACAGTGCCAGCACTTGCTACCTAACTTGCTTATAACAAGCCCTGCCCCGTGCTTTGATGGAGTCGCTCTTCCCAGTAAGTCTTGCCTTGGTCCCAGCGTGGCAGGGCCCCTCCCCTAGGAGACCAGCCCAAACCCATCTGCACCATGTCTCCTGACTAGGAGTTTTGCAGGACCTCGGTTCTGGTGGTAGTGGTGGCAGGTGTCATTTCGTAAGCAGACCAGAGCATGCCTATTTAATACCACATTTGGGCCAAGGACCAAACGTTGCCCACAATAGGCAAGGAGAGCCTCTGCAGACAACTGGCCTGAAAGATAAAGTGGCCAGAACACAACAGCAGAGCACATGCAGCACATTTTCGAGTCACTCCCTGTAGCAGTGGGTCCTGGGAAACACACTGGGGAACTATAGTACAGCATACTACAGGACCTCTTCATAAAGCCATTCCATGGAGTAGGAGACATAGTTGACTTTTTTTT
This sequence comes from Enhydra lutris kenyoni, assembly GCF_002288905.1. Classification (NCBI taxonomy): domain Eukaryota; kingdom Metazoa; phylum Chordata; class Mammalia; order Carnivora; family Mustelidae; genus Enhydra; species Enhydra lutris. The sequence continues at coordinate 16,638,696 of NW_019154108.1, read as the reverse complement.
TTTTTTAAGATTTTATTTATTTATTTATTTATTTATTATTATTATCATTTATTTATTATTTATTTTATTATTTATTTGACAGAGAGATCACAAGTAAGTAGAGAGGCAGGCAGAGAGAGAGGGGGACGCAGGCTCCCTGCTGAGCAGAGAGCCCAGCGTGGGGCTCAATCCCAGGACCCTGCGATCATGACCTGAAGGTCGAAGGCAGTGGCTTAACCCACCAAGCCACCCAGGCGCCCATATAGTTGACTTTCTTAACACACAGAAACAGGTATAAAAACAGACAAAATGAGATGGCAGAGGAATTTATCCCATATGAAAGAACAGGACAAGGCCATGGCCAGAGATCTAAGTGAAATTGGTATAAGTAACATGCTTGATAGACAATTTATTTATTTTTTAAAGATTTTATTTATTTGTCAGAGAGAGAGAGAAATCACAAGTAGGCCGAGAGGCAGGCAGAGGCAGCGGGAGAAGCAGGTTCCCTGCCAAGCAAGGAGCCCGATGTGGGACTGGATCCCAGGACGCTGGGATCATGACCTGAGCCGAGGGCAGCCGCTTAACCAACTGAGCCACCCAGGCGTCCCGCTTGATAGACAATTTAAAATCATGATCATAAAGATACTCATTGGACTTGAGAAAAGAGTGGAAGACATGAGTGATAGGATTACGAGATAAGGAATAATATAGAAATAAAAGTTTGAATAAATGGAATGAGCAACATGCTTGATGGAATGAATAGGAGGGTGTAAGAAATAGAGGAATGGATTAATGACCTTAGAAGATGGAGTAACGGAAAGTAATCAGGTCAAACGAGAGAAAAGAGAGTTATGCGGAAGGAGAATAGATTTAGGGAACTCAGTGACTCCATCAGATATAATAACATTCCTATTACAGGGGACCTAGAAGCAGAAGAGAGAGAAAAGAGGGTAGAAAAGTTATTTAGAGAAATAGTAGCTAAAAACTTCCCTAATCTGGGGAAAGAAACAGATACCTAGATCCAGGACGCACACAGAACCGCCAACAAAATCAACAAAAGCAGATCAATACCAAGATGTATTGTAATTAAGATGGCAAAATATGATAAAAAAAATTTAAAGCATTGAGACAAAAGAAGGAAGTTACATATAAGGGAAACCAAACTAAGCTAACAGGGGACTTTTTAATTTAATTTTTATTTATTTATTTGACAGAGAGCATAAGCGCATAAGTAGGGGGAACGGTAGGGAGAGGGAGAAGCAGACTCCCTGTAGAGCAGGGAGACTGATGTGGGACTCGATCCCAGGACTCTGGGATCATGACCTGAGCCAAAGGCAGACGCTTAACCAACTGGGCCACCTAAGTTCCCCTGACAGGGGACTTTTAAAACAGAAACCTTGCACGCCAGAAGAAAGTGGCATGATACTTTCAAAGTGCCAAATGGGAAAAATCTGGAGCTAAGAATACTTTCTCTGGGAAGGCTGTTATTCATAATGTAGAGATAAAGGATTTTCTGGAAAAAAACTAAAGGTGTTCATGGCCACTAAACCAGTCCTACAAGAAATGTTAAAGGGGACTCAGAGGAAAGGAGAGACCAGAAGTGATGGTATGAAAGTATGAAGCACAAAAGCAATAAAAATAAATGTTTCTGTATAAAAGTCAAGGAAATCACAAAAGGATGTAAAATAAGACATCATATACCTAAAATATGGGGAGGAGAGAAGTAAAGAATGGGTTCAAGCTTAAATGACCGTCAACTTAATATAGAGACTGCTATATGCAAATGTTATATACAAGCTTAATGGTAACCACAAATCAAAACCACTAGTAGATATGCAAGAACAAAGAGAAAGTCAAACATATCAATAAAGAAAACCAGCAAACCATGAAAGAGAAAGAGAAGAAAGGATCAGAGAAAAACTTCAGAAACAACCACAAAACAAGTAACAAAATGGCAATAAATACATATTTATTGATAACTACTTTGAATGTCAAAGGACAAAAATACCCCAACAAAAGACAGGTGACAGTGGATAAAAAACAGGACCCATCTGTAGGCTGCCTACAAGAGACTCATTTCAGACACTGGATTGAAAGTGAGGGGATGGAGAAACATTTTCCATGCAAATGGATTTTAAAGTTGGAGTAAAAATACTTAACGCACAAAATGAACTTTAAAACAAAGTCTGTAAAAAGAGACAAAGAAGGACACTATATAATAGTACAGGAGACAATCCAACAAGAAAGTATAACAATTATACATGCACCCAACATGGGAGCACCCAAATGCATAAAACTGTTAATAACAAACATAAAGGAAATAGTTGATAGTAATACAATGATAGTAGGGGACTTTAATACCACACTTACATCAAAGGACAGACGATCCAAAGAGGAAATCAATAAGAAAACAGTGGCTTTGGGGCATCTGGGTGGCTCAGTGGGTTAAAGCCTCTGCCTTCGGCTTGGGTCATGATCTTTGGGTCCTGGGATCGAGCCCCAAGTCAGGCTCTCTGCTCATCGGGGAGCCTGCTTCCCCTTCTCTCTCTTTGCCTGTCTCTCTGACTACTTGTGATCTCTGAATGTCAAATAAAAAAAGAAAAAAAAAGAAAGAAAACAGTGGCTTTGATTGATGCACAGAACCAGATGGATTTAATAGATATATTCAGAACATTCCATGCCAAATCAGAATACACATTCTTGGGGCACCTGGGTGGCTCAGTGGGTTAAGCCTCTGCCTTCGGCTCGGGTCATGATCTCAGGGTCCTGGGATCGAGCCCCGCATCGGGCTCTCTGCTCAGCGGGGAGCCTGCTTCCTCCTCTCTCTCTCTCTGCCTGCCTCTCTGCCTACTTGTGATCTCTGTCTGTCAAATAAATAAATAAAATCTTTAAAAAAAAAATACACATTCT